>NC_142691.1:16371136-16674166 GCF_056320005.1 Nelumbo lutea
GCATATATATATATATATATATATATATATATATATATATGATAGAATCAGTCCCAACAAGAACCAAAACCGAGCCACTGATCTAAATCCTGAAACTAGAACCGATACAATCAAATTTATCCGATCAGACCAGACCCGACCCATTGACAACCCTACCAATTATTGACTTGAATGCAACAAATTTCTCTTGACTCTTGGTTCGACTTCTAGCTGGCCCTAGAAGCGATCAATGGGGGATGATGGGGAGTGGGGAACCTACTGGTCTATGTTAACCGACCCCACCGCTATTTTTTTATTCCATGTCGGACCGATTCTATCATAACCATGTGCATGGCCACATGGGGCCTCGCTACTGCAAGCTAGCTTGGAACTAACATCTCCATTAGTATTGTTCAATCATCTTGTACATTATACCAACCCAGCCCTTTCAGTTGTCAACTTGTCACATTTCAACACATAAACATGTGGTGGGAGAGTTCAGATTTTCTATCAACAAAACACTTCCAACACTATCCCAACAACCCACTGCAGCCGCACATTGGATCCCTATCCGAGTGGGAGCCTTAGAGAACCGGTCTACCATCAAATTCTTCATTAGATCAGATCCTATTAATTGGGCCGAGCACACTGCATAACTAAGGCCCCGTTTTGTTTGCAGGAATAGAGGTTTGGAATCGGAATGGAATAGCCCATTTCCATTCCAACTATTTGGTTGAGTGGAATTAGAATCCTATTCTTATTCCTGTTAGAATGGCATTCTCCCATTAGAGGGAATGGTCATTCTCTGCCCCTTTCTTGGAAATGAAATCTTATTCTTACTGATTCTAATTCTCATTCTTATTCTTATTTGAACCAAACAGACTATAAGAATAGACCACTCTGATTTCAACTGCTAACCAAATGGACCCTAAGTTAATTGTGATGCTGATTAAGCACCAATAAAAAATACACCTACAGGATTGGTAAGAAGACAAAGCGGGCCAACCACGTATTGTAAAGTCGACATCCACTTAGCTTGTAACTTGTAACTGAAGCTGTGAAATGGCTTGGGATGGAATCCTTTGTTAAATTTTGGGATGAAGTCCTGTTAAAATGGAATTAGATTTATGGGAGGAAATACATAATATTCCTTGGATGATCCAGTGATTCAAATGGTCATTCGGCGTCACTCTATGAATGGTGGCATGGAATCATATGTACCCTACTTTGTCCCCACCTATGAGTCCTCTCTAATGTGTACTATGCCATGCCAAAAGGAAAGTTCTTGTTCCTCAAGCCTTCATATTTGTTCCTCCCCTCAATTGTCTGTTTATCAACTTACTCAAGCCTTCAAGTTTGGGACTTAGCTACTTACTAATAAGGATGGGCAAATATCTCAAGTTTTCCCATAATTGACTAAATCCTTCCCGATTTTTTTAAATCCTATATTACCTTTTTGTGGTCGATTTTGCCCTCTACTATGCTTCAAATTTTCAAAGTCTCACTCTGTGCTTTGTTGCTAACCAACAAAAAGGTCTAATCCCAAGAATCATATTGATGCAGACAAATACACAAAACAGTGAATTTTATTTTTGAAATGATATTTATGGATTTCTAAAAACATGAAACTGCAAATCGACGTATCCATCTTCAAGAACGTCTTGAACTTTTGAGATTTTTAAGCTAAAAACCAATGAATCCAACTTAAATAAAGCCTTCATCAGCGCAACTTCTCAAAGTCTAATTGAATCTTCTCTAATCCTCCCAACAGTAGTTGTTGCTCTAGAAAATGGTTTGGCATATGATCTAAGTGACTCTAGACCGATTGCAGCAATTCTGCACAACTGATTACCTCGATCAGCCTTCCTGCTTCCAACTTCCTGACCTCCAATATGCAATGGCTGAACTTCAAAGAGATTATATGTTGTTGTCTTCATAAATGACACATAAATTAAAATTCTAACGAAGTTTGACCGCTAAAACATCTGCTATTTCTATCTATTTTCTATCTCAACCTGGAATAGAGATGCTATTCCAACGTCGACTGCATTCATGATTCCTCCGGCTCTCGCCATTTCTTTTGAAGAAGAAGAAGAACCCTTGTTTATTGAACGAAAGCGAGGAAATATAGAAATAAGGAAAATAACAAATAAGAAAAAACTTTATCTAAAGCCCTGGACCTATCTATAGCTTTCATTTTGCTACAAAAAAGTATGGAGATGGAGAGAAAAGGCGAGAATTGAGACTTAGAGATTAGATTTGCAAAGTAAAATTGATTTTGGTTCATTTGAAAATTTTCAAATATTTCATTTTAAAAATTTAAAGAAGAATGATAGGAAAAATACCATTTTCCACTAAACTGTGAATAAATCAACTTCCTAAATTGATATCCACTATAATGATTTATAATATTTAGGAAACATTATAACACCCCATTACATTGGCAATCTGATGTGTCACTTGTTATGTTTTGGAAAACAAAAACATTTACATTGACAAACACTCCATAATTATTTTTATTCTAAAAAACAAAACCATACACATGGACTAACGCCCCATAAATGTCATATGAGCATTTTCATCCACTAAACTTGATAATATGTTCATGGTGTGGTGCAGCAAGTGAGGGGTTGTTTGACAATATGTTTGGTTTTATTTTCAAAAACAATAAACAATTATCACATCAGTAAAAATTATATTGTTTTTAATGTTATGTAGTTGTTTTTTATTTTCTAAAACAAAACAAACCATATTATGCAATACCCCCTAAGTTAATCCAAAGTACAATGGATGAGAATACAGAGGAACCCTATAGTAGTTGTTTTTATTTACAAAAACAATAACCATGGTTTGAAAATTGGACTGGACCAGATGGTCGGACTGGTTGATCTAAGAGCAGTCAGGTAGCCAGTTTTGTTTCACCCTAAAACTTCTTTTTAACAAAAAAAAAATTGTTGATTTAGTCAATGACCCGTTGGCTTAAATGGTCAAACTGTTAACCTAGACAATAATTTTTAGCTGATTTTTATTTTATTTTATTTTATTTATTTTTTAAGTCAAAATAGGTCATCTGTTCAAACCGCATAATCAAACCGTTCAATCATATTGTCGAACACCCCCTTAGTATTTGATTTAATTTCAAATAGAGGTAGCGGTAAATCCGCTGCAATGTGTAACCTATTTCCCAACACTTGGGCTCAGATGCCTGCATGAGTAGTATTTTCTCATAGATCAATGAGATGGTCCCACATTATGGGGCCTGGGCTGGCCGTAGAAAACACTAAGGTTGTGTTTGGTTGCAATGCAAATGCAAATATGTACACTACATATTTACCCATTTTTTGGTTCATGAATGTAAACATGGTTCAGATTTTAAACCGCTTTTGCATTCATCTTGTTTGTTTGAAATCAGTGCAAAAGTGTATGCCCATCATTAAATGTTCCAACTATTTTATTTTTCAATGCATTAACTTGGGTCAAAAAATTAATCATCAAAAGAACACAAAATTGCATCCAAAAATTAGGTATAGGAATACTCTCTTCTCAGAGTACAAAACTGTAAGAAAATACATTTTTGCTCTGATAATTATTATTCTTTTACGTTTCAAACAAACACTCATAAACACAAACCGGGATACATAAATACCTTGGTTCGATATTTGTATCGCAAACAAACGGAACCTTAGCATTTGAAAGCAGCACAAATGCAAATAATAATACAAAATACAAGGTTTTGCACTCTACATATTTACAATTGTACTCTTTTCAAACTCCTAAACAAGTCAAATTGCTCTAACTTCAATGCCCGCTCTAACTTGACAATTTAATTTGAAATGATTTTAATTCGTAGACAGTCTGAAATGGGACCCATCCATGATAGGTCCTGACCTCGGGAGGGGATCCTCCAAACATGTACACGAGATGACGGGTTATGTGAGTCGAGGGACCCATATATAGGCTGTGTATACTTGAGACCCATCCTAGAGAGCGGATCTGTTCCTCACAATATTTGTCAGCCGCACATCAAGAGCATCTTTCGTATTTGTATGTTATTTTTATAAGAGATGTTCTCATTATACAATGGGATATAGATGTAAGGTTGATGTAAAGAGTGCATAGATGAGTTGTTTTATTCGGGGTCGAAGTAGCCGATCTAGCCCAAGTGTCCAACCCAAATTTTTATCAAGGTTATAGTGGTTCTTGCTCAGAATCCTAATCAAAATAGAATTACCTCAAAGTCAAAATTATAATGGTCAATTCTCATAGTCCATTTGTTCAAATATGATTTAGAATCAGTTGGAATGAGATTTCATTCTAAAGGGAGGGAGAAAGATAGCTCATTCCCTCAAATGGGTGAATGCCATTATACTAAGAATGGGATTCTAATTTCACCTAACAAAACAGTCGGAATTGGAATAGATCATTCAGATTCCAATTTTAAACATTTATTACCACGAACCAAATGTACCTTTAAAATCATAAGAGGAGATCAACAGTTTATATCATGGTTTTCAAAATCGGACTGGATAGGAAAAATTGGGACTGGTTCCGTTTTTCTTAAAAATTGGATTTTCCCCTAAAACCATTGATTTTAGTCAACAAATCACTAAACCAGGCAGTTAACTGTTTGAACTATTTAAACAATTCAAACGATTTTGACCATTTTTTATTTTTTTGAATTTTTTTAATTTATTTATTTTCTTATCAGAATGGGCCAAGCATTCGGTTCAAATGGTCAGACTATTCGACCCGATAACCAGACCCTGACCGATTCGATCACCAGTTCGGTTTTAAAAATCATGGTTTATATCACCATCCAATCAGACACTTTAGATCGGACTATTTGATAGTGTATATTTCATAAGAGTTTGATAGCGTATGCTTATGATAGTCCAAGTGTCTGTGTCTGGGCTAAATTATGAATGGGCCAAGAAGCAAGAATGAGCCAAAGAGGGTTATAGTATTATTCGACCCAAACGAATTCTCCAAATTAATGAACCCACAACCTGGAAGCCCACACTTCACTTTGAAGCCATTATTTATGTCTTTTTTATTGGTCTACCAAAGGAGGAGACTTTTTATGTGAATAGTGCATTTAATAATGAGAACAACCATGCAGATCCACTAATCCATCCAGGCTGTGCTTCTAAGCAGCTGAGCTACGTATCCACCAAAGAGGAGGCAGAAATACTGAGGCGTTTTGGTTTGTGAGAATAGGGATTTAGAATTAGAATCAGAATCAGCCATTGGCCATTCTGGTAGAATGGCATTTTCTTATTTGAGGCATTGACCATTTTGACCTTTCATAATTAATTTCATTTCAGTCGGTCAAAATAGGAAAAAAATCAAATGACTTAAAAATCTCAAACCCTATTTCTCTTTAACTAATACCAATCATCCTTACATTTTGTTCGCTTTTTAAGAAGTTAATTATTCGGGTAAATGCAAAACACTTACTTAGGTTAGTATATTTGTCCATATTCTTTTATTTTTCATATAAATAAAACAATGACCATTTTAATCATAAAAAGCAATGATTAAAATGGGCAATTTTGTCCGATCGAAGCATTGGCAAGTGGCAACTTTTCCCTGAGAGGGAAAGTTGTTTACCCACCTTAGCCACCTAAGAGAGGGAAAATAAATTTTCCGCGGACCCTACATAATCTGAAAAATAGAACATTGGTATCTTGGTCAATAGGAACAAAAATCCCATTGACTAATTTTCTCCCTCTCAAGATCAAATAACGAACGGGCCTTTAGAGTCATACATATTTTATGGAATCTGATTCTACTTTTTGTCAAAACTAAAGAGAATAAAGAGATTGGAATTATAATTGAAATTGGGATCAAAATCCTTCAGAATTGGAATCAGAATATCTATTCATATTCCCATTCAAACAAGAATTGAAATAGAAATTAAAAAAAAAAAACCTAAAATAAGATTTCATTCTCAAAGAAAAGGGAGAGAAAAATCATTCCCTCAAATGATGAAATACCATTTCATCAGGAATGGGAATGACCCACTCTGATTCCAAGTCCACACCTCTATTCCTGCAAATCAAATGCGCCCAAAATTCCAATTCCCACCGTAAATCAGATGGACCCTGAAATTTAGCAAGTTATTATGGTTCAACATCATGATCAATTAAAGTTAAATGATCTGTTTGATGGGACCCATTTCATGGTAGGACCAGGGTCGTAGGACCCGATTTTTCTTTTTCCACTTTGCTATGCTGGCCGTTTCCCAATCGTACGCCATCTGTGGTCCAAACCTGACGAGAGTTTCATCTCATGAATCCATGCCCCTCTTTCCCGCCTTTACAACTGACGAGACGTGACTTCGTTCAACGAATAGAAAAAAGTGATGGGCCCATCAGCCCATGTTCGTGAACGATGAGCGCGAATGAGTTTCATTTGGCCCCTTCAAGTTCAAAAGATAGCGCGAAGAAGCTTTCAATTGTTGCAAAAACCAAAAGAATGAAAACGAATTTGGCTGTGTCCACTCCTCCATACATTTAAGGAGCACACGACGAAAACGATAAACCAACTTTTTCATTTCAACTAAAAAGAAAGAAAGCATCATCTTCATTCATCGGATTTCAATTCAAATATATAAATATAGGGTTAGGACTGAGGTGTCAATGGTATTCAAAAATCTATATCAACTTCGAGATTTGACATAATTAAATCAAATTTGAATAATTAGAATATTATCATTAATCAAATTTAGATATCTTATTCATATTGTTTAAATAATCGAATATAATTCGAATATGATCTGATTCGATTTAATAAACATATGAATTCGATTGATTATTTAAATATTATATATAACATTTAAATTATATAAATCATTTATATATTTAGATATTTTATATATTTGTTAATTACCTAAAATAAATAAATGGTTAAATTTTAATTAAATTGAATATTCAAATATTGAAATTTCTAATCGAATTTCATCTGTTTACACCCAGGGATGAACCCAAATGGATTTGATCAGATTCTAATCCTATCAAAATCAGATCAGAATTTAATCCAATCCTACTTCATTTTTAAAAATAAAGAAGAATTAGAAAAGCTAACCACTTTTTAACTTATATATAAAAAATAAATGAGAAAATCTACAATACCATAAAGACATGGTACTCGGAGATATTTGACCAATCAAACCACCCTATGAATTTTGACGAATACCACCTGATTGGTCATCTCTTTTATGATACTGGGTGGTTGGTTGCATGTTTTTCTAATATAATGTTTTTTAGGTTTCATAGTCAAACTTTAAATAAATATAAATATAAAATTTTGAATTTAATATATAAAATATATTTATATAACTTTATAATGTATATTATAATATAATCGGATTCAGATTTTAGGGTAATCCAAATCTGATCCAATTATATAAATAGATCATATGAATCCGAGTTGGATTTTAGACTTCCAAAGTTAATTTGACATCCTTAGATAGGCCTATCAAAATAAAAGAAATATAAAATATAAAGTGACAAAATATCCTCATACACAAATTAAAAAAAAAAATGTTGATTACATAGGCTCAAACTCAATTTGGAAAGAATATGCAATGCAAATACAAGATTTAGAAATATAATATACAAGGTTTTGTACTGTACATATTTGTATTTATAGTTTTTCCCAAGCTAAGCCATAATAAAAAGAAAAAAAAAAAACAAATATAATTTACTTGACAAAAATGGTAGTAAAATAAGAAGTTTTATTATGTTTAATTTAATGTTATTGAAATAGGCACATGCTATTTGAAAATAATATAATTGTTTATAAAACACTTGCTTCATTTCTTGAAACTTGTAATTAGGGGTACAACTTGGGCAGTTTGAATCTGGTTAAGTGTCAACCCAGGCCCAGCCCTAAAATGCAAATATTAAGCTTAGACCTGTCCCAACCCGAACTCAAGTTTGAATTTATCAACCCAAACCTAACTTGAGCGGTTGAGTTTAATCAAAAAAAAAAATGCATTGGATCAACTTGAACAGATTAGTCGGGTTTGAAAGAATTTATGATTTTTTTGTACAAACATTTTTATTAGGTTTTATATCCCAACTTAAGAGTAAAATGGATTGAAATTATATACAAATTTTATTAATAAATATATTATATATTATGTACATGTATATATAATTAGAAAAAAAAATATATTTTTTATATAAATAAACTACATATAATGCATTAATTCTGGTGGGCTTGGGTTATCCGAGATCTGAACCCAAACCCAACCCGAGTTTCCCAGGTTGCAGCCCTAGTTGGTAGTTCATAGTTGCAGTGCAATGTTTTCCAAGTAGCAAAGCCAAACGACCCTAAGAAAATTGCTTCTCAACTTACACAAAGCAAAAAGAAAGGAAAATAGGATTCACAACTAACCGTTTCCTACGTTTCCGGGTTTTCTAGCTCGCTCCAGACTCCAAACCCTTACCAAGACAAGGAGACCCGGAGAGGCGGAGACCAACCCACAATTGTTTTGCCTCGGTCCTCGGTTTAGGGCAGCACTCACTATCCGAACCGTTCAATCAGTGGGTCGCCTGATATCCCGAAAGATTTAGATAGACAGAAGGATCTCTCACGCCACTTGTCAATAGGTGATTCGTCCACCTGTACTATTCATACATGTCTGTTATTGGCAATAACTGTAAACCAGCTAAGCAAGGAGCTTTGAAATAAATAAATCTAAACGAGCATTCTTCATCCACTCTGCCTTCCTTTTCCGTGTTCGTAACTTCGTATACTCCGTTCTTCTCCTTATTCCCTCTATCATCGTCGCTAAATTTAGCTAAATTCCGCCAAATCCCATCGAAACCCTAGTTTTTGTTTGAGGTTCCGATTCCCGGAAATGAATCTAACCGACTCGGATAGATAACAAAAACTATTTCACTCGATCTGTTTAGATAAAGAAAGAGAATAGAAAAAAAAAAAAAAATTGATCAATCGTTGTTGATCGGAGATAGAGAGAGATGACCATCCTGTATGCTCTGGTGGCGAGGGGATCCGCGGTCTTGGCTGAATTCAGTTCAACTTCGACGAATGCGAATGCTATCGCTCGGCAGATACTAGAGAAGATCCCAGGCACCAATGACAGCCATGTATCGTACTCACAGGATCGATACATCTTCCATGTTAAGAGAACCGACGGCCTCACTGTGCTATGCATGGCCGATGACACTGCGGGAAGTGAGTTCCTTCTTCCTTTCCGATTGATTGGTCCACCCTGTTGGATTTCTCTGTTGTGATTTTTGTCTTGGTGCTTATTTTGTGGAATCCATAGCACTATTCGTTGTTCAATTTTTTTTATTGAATGCATCCTTTGGAAGTTTAGTTTGGGTGAGGGAATAACAGGAGCTGCGTTACATTCTTTTTAGTTTCAGATTAATAAAAGACTGATATTTTCTTAATTTTGTTTCGGGTTCACTTTTCTCTATATAAAGGCAAGTGCGAGAGAGTTGTTTGATGATATGTAGATAGATAAGATTTGATCCTATAAAACTGAATGGATTTTGGGCGGCTTTTGCAAGAACCGATATATCATGTTATCTTTGGAACTTGGCAGAAATAATGAGAGAAAACTTTGGAACTTGGCACAAAAAATGATTAAAGAATTTATCAGGCTATCAGCGTGCTGTATAGTCATCTGTTCTATTTTCTTTCATGGATTTTAGGAAATGAAGAGTAACATGCTTCTTTCATGTATTAACATCAATGCTATTTTATTCTGTGATGTATTCAGTTCCTTCTGGTAACTGCTGGGTAGTGGTTTGTAGTCTTACAGCCATTTCTTGACTAAATAGCATGCGTAAATTGTAATCTTTGTTGGACCTTTTCTGTGCAGGGAGGATTCCTTTTGCTTTTCTAGAAGATATTCATCAAAAATTTGTAAAGACTTATGGCAGAGCTGTTCATACAGCTGCTGCTTATGCCATGAATGATGAATTTTCAAGGGTTTTGAGTCAACAAATGGATTATTATTCAAATGACCCTAATGCAGATAGGATAAACCGGTTGAAAGGTGAAATGAATCAGGTAAATATTTGGATTGTCTTCGGGGATATATATATACCTTTTGATTGTTATTTCAGTTGTGTTCTTCTACACTCACTTTTCAATTGGGTTTTTGTCTCTTTTCATTTGAGATTTTAAGTTTTTAACATCCGAAGTTCTATACTATTTGACAGGTGCGCAATGTCATGTTAGAGAATATTGATAAAGTTTTAGACAGGGGAGATCGCTTGGATTTGCTGGTTGGTAAGACTGAGAATATGCAAGGAAATACTATTCGCTTCAGAAAGCAATCTCGCCGTTTTAGGAATACTGTATGGTGGAGAAATGTAAAGCTCACGTATGTGTTACCATCTTTACCTCTTTTTTCTCCCTCCCTCACACACACACCCCTATGCAGGTTTGCATGCATAAAGGAACACTTGCATTGGGATATGATGGGAAAAGATCCTTGTAGCTGCCTCTGTATATATTGCAGCTTTTCTTTCTTTCCTTATCTCTTATTTTTCTTTTCTTTTGTGGGCGATGGGTGGAATTAAAAGATGGGTCCCCTAAGGAATTGTGGCATTGAATTTTAAGAGATTTAGTGATTATTTATTTATCTTTGAAAATGAATAGGTCTATGATTACAGCCATTTGATATGAAGATTGTTTGGTGGAAAAGCTAGGGAAATTTGATGAAACTTAGGGTTTAAGACCATGTTTAAGGATGAATTGAAAAATCTGGTAGTTCAATTAGGCAATTGAGGTTAGTTTGGCTTTTGATCAGTATGAGGTTAGTTTGGTATTGGAATGAAGTGTTTATATGGGCTGAATAAAGGTTTCAAGATGATTTCTCAGGTTATGCAGAAAATTGCATGAAATTTCATAGGGTAAGAAATGAACTGAGAAAATTAGTGAATTTGGTCAATTGGATGAAAAACTATTTGGATGGAGTTATGTAAAGGGGTGGCTAAGGTTAAATGGATTCCTCTTGGTCTTTGGGTATTGTGGTTCAACTAGATGGCAGTTTTTACTATTGTTTCAGTTATTGATTAAAAAAGGAGGCAGTTTTGACTATTATAGGTTGGTAACCAGTCCAAGTTTATAGACTTTAATCCAATCAGTAAACTTGACAGAACCCAAGTACTCAACTCAACAAGGCATTGTCCCAGCTATATGCAGTTGACTACATAAATCTTGTTCCACCATCCAGCTCTGTTCAATGTCATAGACAATGTTAAATTATGGGCCTTCAAATCATTTCTAACTACTTCAACCCATGTTCATTTTGGCCTGCTCCTAGCTTTTCTAGACCCTTTAACTGGCAAAAGTCACTTCTTACTGGTGTTGAATATGGTCTTATTATACTTTTTCGTACTCATCCATCTCAACATCCAAATCTCTACTACACTCATATTTTGGATATATTGTTTACTCTACTCCATTTAACACATTGCTGGCTTAAATTCTCCATTTAGCCTAAGTGGTATTCTCCCATTACATAGGACTTCAGATGCACCCTTTCATTTCATTTCCACTCCGATTCTATGGGTGACATCTTTTTAAATCTATCCTTTATTGTGAATTGTTGAACCAGACTATCAAAGGATGTTACATTGAGGTATCTATTGGTCTCCAATCTTGATTTCATCCTAATTAAAAAAGGCCATTACCCAATATGGCATTTTTTTGCACAAAGTGGCATCTCCCAGACCTGAACCCAAATTTTCATGTGGTCTTTCAGCTGTATACAAGCCGGGTAGACCATGCCATGGTCTTTCTCCATTTGGTTCGTAATAGATCTAGCTGCGAAAAGTCGGTGCACCAAAAAGACACAAAAAGCCCATTTTTGGCTGATTTTGGGAAGCTCCAAATGAAGTTTTCCACATCTTTCTCGCTTTATTCTCGCACAAAAAGACACAGAAAGACACGTGATATCCAAACTAGCTTCAGGCTGCTCAGATCTTCACGAAAAAGCTCAATGCATCTTTTGACTGTCAGAGCTACTAAAAGATCTTTCCAAAAAGATTTGCCAAACGGCCCTGTAGTTAGGAAGAGATTATGAGGTTGGATATAAATTATCAACCAAAACATCTAAAATGCTAGGAGATTACATGGAACAATGAGATGGAACTTTCTTTTGATGACTTGCTCCCCTTGAAAAAGCTTTGCCATATATCTAGTACCCAAAAAGGTTTACAAGTGGGCGATACAAACATTTGATATGGGGTATTTCAAGCCTGGGAGTTTAAATAGGACCACCTCCCATTCATACATGCAACCCATATACAGCACATATATTTTCTACAAGTTTACAACTTGGACAATGTAAAAGAGAATTGTTTAGATTTAGGTGGACCTCTTACATTTCATATTGTGTTATCATATGTATAATCAAAACATTATCGTACTAACTCTTGAATGTTTTGCCTTTTTGCAGAGTTACATTGATTTTCATCCTCTTGGTGGTTATTTATATCGTGATTGCATTTATTTGCCATGGAGTGACACTGCCTTCCTGCATTAAATGAACACATTACACAGGTGTTGTGTGCTGGTGCTGCTTCATTGCATTTTGTTGGTTTGGGGAGTAGGGGATTATCCATTACAAGTTATCAAATCTTTTGCTGTCTCAAATTTTTTGGTAATTCGACATATTTTGGGTGGCTTTTTTTTTGCTGAGGCTTGACTTGATTGTATGACTGTCGAGAAGTCCATGGCTTGGATAGCTTTGTAGGTATCAGTGAATATTCTCTTTGTTTTTCAAGCAAGGCTATGAACGATAAAGCGGCTTATTCAATTGGTATAATTTTGGGTTTTGTCTATTGAAACCTCAGGTCGATAAAGCTAAGAGCGAAGCAATTGATGCGAATTTCCTGTCATTTTTCATTTAAACCGATTGAATGTATTTATTCCATGTGGTGCAGTATATTCATATTTTTGACAGACCTAATTTTCTTAAATTCATAATAAATGTCTGGCCTTTTTTTTCTGTTCTTTAACGCATTTCCCCTTTTTAGGAAGATCTTCTAACTGCCCAGATGACCAACATATGTAATGAGTTTTTGGGGTCCTGCTCTTTAATGCTGTTAAATGAAAGACTTTTGGTCATTTTGGGCGTTCATGAGCTTTTTAGAGCATAGGTTTTTCTGACTTTCTTTCATTCATTGCCAAAAAGAGAGACCAAATTTTGGTCTTCCAAGTTTTGAAAAGCCAAAAAGATCACACAAAAAGACTTGCCAAACACAGTAGAAAGATATTTTGTAAATAATGAGTCAGGAATTAAGCGCTCTATATTAATGTTGCCACTTTTTTCGTTTCCTCACCTAGGTTTTGTAACCTGTCTAGATTTGGTAGAAACTTGGGGAGAAACAGAAAAGTTGAGGGATAGTGTAATCAAGGATTCTTGTGAAATTCCTAAAGAATTTTCGCTCAACTTTCTGTTTCTGCCTTATTTTCTCTAACCAAACACAGCATTAGTGTATTCCAGAAGGCTCGAGCTCGAGTAGTTCCTAAGATTTCAATTTAAAAGATAAAACTACCACTAGCTTACCTCTTTACTGATTTTTTTTTTTT
Organism: Nelumbo lutea; assembly: GCF_056320005.1. NCBI lineage: Eukaryota > Viridiplantae > Streptophyta > Magnoliopsida > Proteales > Nelumbonaceae > Nelumbo > Nelumbo lutea. The sequence continues at coordinate 16,384,703 of NC_142691.1, forward strand.
TTAAGAATCGAGAAGAAAGAAGTTTTATTAAAAGAAAAGGTTAGCTCTAGCTTACCTATTTACTGATTTTGTGACCCTCTGTCGACTTTGAGTTCTGAAACGACATGCAAAGGCCTAACCGGAGCTTAAGGTCACTTATGGTGTCTTCATCACAAAAACTGATCGGAATGGAAGCAAATAATTTCCGTCACGAACCAGCACCTTGAAACATTATCAATTCACATTACAACAGATACTGCACTCTCAACTTTATGCAAAAAACTTCCTTCTATTGTAACCATAGCTACGGGCCTCTTAATTGAGACAACAAACTTTATACAATTTCACTACATTTAATCCCTTTTCTCTTTGAAGAAGGTAAGAATTTTATCAACAGTAACAGCAATACAATACAACACAACAAGCTCCTTGGGGCAGGTCCCAGATCCTTTTAGAATTCACAAATGTAAAACTGTACATACATTCTGATTTCAATCTCTATTAATTGCTGACAAACTTGACTCTTCAACCCCTTTCAAGGCGGTGTCAGGTGGATCAAGAGCATGCCGAGCAAGAAACACGGATGGCTTCATTTTGATCTCCCTTCACATACATGGTGAGGTTTAACTTTGAGGTAATATCCTTACCCGCTAAAATGAGTCAAATGCCTATGTGGAGAAGCATCAAATGACAATTGTGATGGAAAGAAACAGCATATTAAACCAGCCTAATTCTTTATATGTCTGCTAATTCTATCTAGGATGGGATGTTAATATGCTGGTCATTTCAACTTATTCACTATGACCCAAGAACAGCTAATACGGTGCTCAATTGGATCCCAATATGAGCCACATATTATCAGCTCAACTCATCTTGTTGGAAATCTGGATTGATGGAGATTTAAGCCTAACCATCAGAGTGTCTACCAAATGAGAGACTGCTACTATGAAGATGCAAGAACCTGCTAGAAAATTGTAATCAAATTGCAAAAGAGTGATGACTGGAGCCTCATTACTGCCACATTTGAAGAGAAGGGGAACCAAACTGCAGATTGGTTAAAGCAAATTATGGACAGAATCTGCATGGTTGTATCAGTTCTCAGATGCTAAACTACATTTTATCTTGTGATATGTAGGGTAGAGTCTCCCTGCAGATTGTTTAGGTGATCCCTTCCCTCAATTACCCCACAAAAAAAAAATCCTATGATGACCCAAAAGATTCAATATAACATCCTAGAAAGATTAAATGGGTATAACAGTTTGGGTGGGTTGGGTTAGAGCATATACAGGTTAAAATGTACCATTTAGACTATTTAATTGTCTTTAAATAGGCAGGTTGAAGCTCACCCTGCACCTAGCCTGTTCTATTACTCCAAAGCTAGCAACCCCAGTGCACGAGGCTCCTGCCAAATGTGAGGTATGGGGAGGACAGATTATGCCGCCTTCCACTTGCAGATACAGAGAGGCTGTTTCCAAGATTTGAACCCTGGTCACCTAGGTCACAATGGAGCAACCCAACCATTGCACTAAGTCTCACCCTCCAAAACTAGTAACCCCACCTCCAAAAAAATAAAGATCAGAAAAAGAAAGCCAAAGACCCAAAAAAACACATGAACACACACGTGTGTTGAGAGAGAAAGAGAGATGGGTCTCATAGTGTCATGTTAAAAATGAAACAAAGTAAAAATAGTATAGGTATAAAATGGATATTGTACCTTAATAATTTGAGTCATACATGGTCTTCTATGAGACGAACCTTGTTCAATGACTCCTCTAGAACTTGTAAAGCGACCTTGTATCGTTCTTGAGATATCACCCCTTCCTCAACAATTTGAAGGGCATGTTTGTATAATTGATCATAACGTTGTACTGGATTATTAACATCAATGTTGTCAGAGTCATGATATGGAACATATATGCACTTAAAGTCCTTCCTCCATCTTGACAGAATGAATTGCGGTGGGATTTCCTCCACACCATTGTAGTTCAAGACACTTAATGCATGTCTACATAGGTAACCTTTAAATTTAAACCAACCACAGATGCAATGAACATCCATTTCAGCTGCATTATATAAGACTTCAAAATCTCTGATTTCCCAGCTGTTCTGTTCACCCTCAGAACGCTCTTTGACTATGTATGTAATGATAGGCCTATCAACATGTACTTGTGTTATGTTGAAACATGAATATACATGTTCTACTTCACATTGAAACTTCTTAAAGATTTCTTTTGTGTACACTTTGGAGAGCTGCAACTCGAAATAACATCTTGTTTTCAACATGGGACTTGAGTTTCTGGACTCGTAATCTGCCTTGGCTTCTTTCTGATGGTTCCTCTGTAAGGCCAATTCATACTTACCAAGAAATTCCTTCAAAGAAGTATCCTTGTGGATATATCCTTCAAAAAATGAATTAATGCTTTCACTTGGTTGGATGGTGGACATTCCTGCAAAAAAATTGTCTTTTAAGAAAGTTGGAACCCATCGTTGTCTATCTTCATACAATGCTTGGAGCCATTCATGATCCCCAACTCCATAGCGCTGGATCATATCCTCCCAAGCTGTTTCAAATTCATCCACTGTCAAGGATTTATAAATTGCTTTATTAAATGCACTTTTAATTGCTTCATATTCAGGCAAACCACCCAATTTCACTGGAACTTTTTGCATAATGTTCCACAAACAAAGACGATGGTTGGTCCTTGGGAATACTTCAGCAACTGCTTTTTGCACATTCCTAGGTTGATCAGTAATCAAGGCATATGGAGACCGTTCTGACATGCATGTAAGCCATGCCTTGAACAACCAAATGAAAGACTCAACTTCATCATTTGCAAGCAAACCACAACCCAACAGGACAGTTTGCCCATGGTGGTTCACTCCAAGAAATGACACAAAAGGGATATCATACTTTTTTGTCAAGTACATAGTGTCAAATGCAACTACATCTCCAAAGTAGACATATGCAGCCCTAGACCGTGCATCAGCCCAAAACACATTTCTTAGACATCCTTCATCACTGACATCTATCAAATAAAAGAAGCTTGGGTTTGTCAACTGCATGCGGGAAAAGTAATTATAAATGGCCTGTGCATCTCCTTCTTTAAGCTTCAACCGATTGCACTGATCGGCATAATTCTTGAGATATCTTCCATCAACAACCAAGTTCTCATATTCCCTTCCATCGAGAGCAATTCCAGCATCACAATATAACTGTGAATTTCTTTTAGCCCTATGTGATTTATAGAAGCGTGCACTTGCTGGACTATTTGAATGGTTGTGATCAAGCCTAACTTCAATCACTCTCCACACTGTAGAGTCCATCAACTTAATTCTTATCATTGCTGGACAACCAGTTCTTGTTTCTGGTCTTGAACGCTTTGCTCCTCTTTCCCTCTTAAAACCTTCTCTACTGCAACAAAGCACTACAATGTACTTCTCTTTCCCTCTTTTCTTAAACCATGAATTTTTTACTCTGACACCAAATCCCAGCTCCTTAGCATAGCAATTGTAAAATTTATAAGCCTCATCATAAGATTCAAATTCCATCCCAACAGAAGGTGGCACAGGTTCCTTGCTTCCATGGATTTCACCATTTTGGCCATCTGACTCCATTATAGTACAATCTCCTTCCATCTCAGATTCACCACCTTCATCTTCCATCTCAAATACAGGTTCACTGTTAAGAGAAACTTCCTCCATCTGGAACAAAAGCGAAACAGAATAATGTTAATAAAAGATTGAAGCTTTTATTATTTTTGGGATGTTATAAAATAACCTCTTGTTACTTGGACAATCTATTAAATAAAAACCAGTTTTCAGTTGATTTCTTTAACTAGTTCTCTTAAACAGAACGGAATGGCGAAACAGGATTCGTGTTGCCAACTCCATGTAGTTGGGATAAGGTTTGGATGATGATGATGAACTAGTTCTCCTCTTAATTGATTTCTGAACAATAATGTTTCTGATCCTATTGAATATGACACGTCTCCAAAATGAGTCCATTGGACACTCCTGAAATATCAAACTCTTCTGCAATAGATGGGTCACGTAAAGAAAGGCACAACTAAAGAAAAGTTTGTCCTTCTGGGATATGATGGCTTATGAAGCAAAACCTATGATGTGAAAAAAGCCACATTCCTTTACAACTAAAATTTTTCATTGATATTTGGACTCTAAAAGTAGTGTAACTGATGGGAAGTGATAGGACAAATTTGCAACTTTGTGGAAATTAGAACACCTGTCGATCATGTTGATTCAGAATGAGACACAAAAAATCTAGATCAGACATATCAGAATATGGTGTTTTATAGTTCTGAGAAGACATAGAAAAAAGACTCGTAGTCATTCGAAATTTTGTACTGATACCCAAGGAGACAATTATCTAGTCATACTGTGAAGATTTTAGCTTATTAATGATTATTTTCTTGTAGCCTTAATAACACTTAGTTTGTATTTTTTTTCCCACTTCGTACATTGGGCATGGAAATGACAATGTCTTATAGATTGTTCTGTTTAACTGTTATGCCATCCACTATAAGGTTTGAAATGTTGATGTTGGTGGAAATGTTGGTCATCCAAATATAAGTAACACGTCAGAAATGTCAGAAATATCGTACGGAAATATTACAAAAATTATAGATATGGTGGAAACATTGTAAAATGTGCAAAATATAGAATGTTATTTTATGAAATGATAAAAGAAACATAGGCACACCTTTTTAAATTATTATCTTATTCTAAATCATTAAACAAAGCTAAGAAACTAAGGTTATAAATAAAAGAACATATTCTAAAGTTGCCCTATAAACCTTAAGATTCGGAGCTTCATGATAGAACGAGTTAAAGCAAAATTTGAACTCATAGAAAATGTAAATGGTTGTAATAGATTAACCAAATAATCTATTACACAAACAAAAACTAATATTTAACTTTATATTTGAAATGAATATTGAGTTAGCTCAAAGTGGTAATCATATAAGTTAGGTGGACAATAACTTGCTACTTCACATACCTACAATATTATTACCAAATTATGTTATAATACTATCTCTTGTACTCCACATAGTATTGGTAGTGTTCAATGGGGAATATGTCAATTCCAGTAAAATTTCATGTTGTTACCCATGGAAGTGGAAATGGAAGTATGTCGTGGAAACTATCTCTTGCACTCCACATAGTGTTGGTAGTGTTCATTGGGGAAATGTCGATTCCAACAAAATTTCATGTCGCTACCCATGGAAATGGAAATATGTCATGGAAATATTAGGGACATTTTAAACCATCTCATTACTCACAATCCACTACAATATGAAGAGGTAATTGTAGGAACATTAGTGTGAATTATTTGAAGAGAATTGTCTAGAATCTAGACCAACTGAGTAATCTACCTTTGAAGGTAAAATTGATATTCTATCATTTTATTGTGATAAATAACGAACCATTATCATCTGCAATGGATTTCACCACATACGAAATTTTAGGATCACTTTTTCTTGTTCTTTTTTCCCTTAAATCAATACTTTTAAGACTTATAATTCAACTAGATAAAATTCTATTCTCATTTATACTATGTAATCTCTAAAGATCCCATGGGTAGAGTAGAGAACCAACCTATCAAGACAGCCTTTCCCTCTTCAACCTTGCATCTGACAAGGCAGAATCTGTAAAACAGTAATAGCAGATGAAAAGGCAGAGTGGAATGTTTACCTTAAAAGGAATTTGAATGATTGGAACCAGATACAATCATTGAGGGTGGGTCTTGGCATTCAATGGTTGGGTTGCTCCGTTGCAACTTGGTTGACCAGGGTTCAAATCTTGGAAACAGCCTCTTTGTATTACAGGGTAAAGCTGCATACATCTGTCCCTCCCCAGACCTCGCATTGGCGGGAACCTTGTGCACTGGGAACCAGATACAATTTTTTTATGGAAAACGGTAACTTTCATAGTGTTATCTTCATAGGCAAGGTGACCCCTCAAAATAAAAACAACTTACAAACACACCCAGAAAATATTTTCCCCACTAACTCCTTACCTCCTAGTCCATTTATAATGTGTTTCAAGCTCCCTTGTTAGGTACAATATTTCCCTTACAAGCTGTCTAAGGGACCAAGTGCCCAAACTGTTTGTTTGCATCCAACCTACTACCAATTTTGAAGGGACCCAGATACAACCATTCTGCTGTTAGAAGAGCTACAACATTCTACATTCAGATCCCCTAACTCAGACTTCAAGGATCTGGGACCCAGACTCAAATAGCTATTTTATTGTTAAGTCCTGTCCTGCTGCCTTTCTTTTATTGAAAGGAAGCTCTCATGCAAGGGAAATGGATCTGAACACTAAATATACCAAGTTACCAACTAAGATAATACTATGTAACCACTTAAAGGTTCTCTTTTATGTTTCTATTTTTAAGTATTTCGGTTCTAATAGGCATTTTTTCTAGAACTTGGTATCATGTAGAATCCAATCTTACTCATCTAAATATATTCAGTCATAACTTCTAACTCAGTTCCAAGTTAACTTGATAAAGAAAAAAGGTCATTACCCAATGTAGGTCCCAACCAGCTAAGGTCTTGGGAGGGTTGGATTAGATAGGGACCTAACCTTTGGCATTTTTTATACAAGTGGCTACACTCAGATAAACCTGCATTTTCACACTTGTCAGCCTGAGATTTTGGATCTGGAAATGAGTTTAAGAGATGCCAAAAGCAGTAAGAGGAAACAGTGTTGCCAAGACATCAGGGTTATTTATAGTCAATTAGGAAAAGAGGATGAAATTTCCCAAAAAGTTTGCCAAAATTTGGAATACTTATGCACATGAATTTGATTTTTTTTTGGGAAAGAATCTTCAATACCAAAGTTCTCAAGTATCAACGTTAAGAGAGGTGGAATATCTTCGTAAAGAAGATGACATTTTGCTGTGGAGAAAATCCAAACCATGGATGTGGTATCAATCACCTAAAGTCAGAACATCAACACTACTGGCAAAGATGCACTTGTGGTAACTTCCATAGGAAGTTTGCAAGAAATGTGGTGCTGAACCCAAGTTCAAGATAAACTTCAATGACTTGGAGGTCTGGATGTTTGCACTTCTGCTCTCTCAGAAGTCATCCAGTTTAAAAATGATGATAACTGGCAACAGGTAGTACAGGTACTCGCTTATCTAGATATCCAATAAACCATGGCCTGATTAGTAGGGATTCTGTCCACCAATTTTGGACCTAATAATAACTGGGTTCAATTAAGGTCCATAAATTAAAGACCCATTGGGGATCAGGTACAATCATAAACTCAATTAATGAATACCCAATAAACATGTAAAAATACGAATAATGAAATTTGTAGGAATGAAGAGAGCAAACCCACTTCTCAGTGTTATTCAATAGGATGTTGGCGATTTCTACATACCAGATTAATTCTGATCATTTGGTGGGTCTAGGTCTGTGACTCTGTAACAACTTGTGTCATACCCACATTTGAACTCAACAAGGCCCAAAACAAATGTACATATGAGAGTCCAGGTCTATGTATACCATATATATGGACTGCCTGAACTTGATTCTACTCTAATTGAAATCTCTGTGAATCTATGATTCACGAGTTCAACCTTAAAGATACTTTGTCCTATAAGATTCTGAATATATTGGTGGGAACAATAACCCACCAACCAATTAATAACAAGTAGAAATGTGTTATGAGCATTAGTAATGTATTAGAAGAAATCAATAAACAAAGTTGTGAACATTTTTTGATAATAGAACCCAAAGATGATAAGTTTGTTTCTTTTTTCTTTCCCTCAAGACACAAGTTGTCAAGAGTTTCAAATTCTAAATGCAAATCAAAAATCTTACTTGAATGATTTGAATTAAACCACAAAGGAAACTCAAACTTCAAAGTTCTACCCATTCATCCCCCCCCCCCCCCCAAACCCATAAAAATTCCAAGACAACTTAGCTATTTGACCACCCGAAAACCACTTCAAAAGAATCATATTGAAAGGCTCAATACGAGTCATTCAAACTAAAAGCACTCCAAATTTACATTGATCGAACCCTTAACTGCGCCCACAGGAAAATTAGCTAGAACTTATCTGCTCATTCCTACCCAGACAACGCCAACAGCACACAGGAGTCCCACTAGGATGGCTCTGTTGAAATCCATTAACTCGAATTTCCGGATGAACTAAACCATCCAAAGATACCAGAAACGTTATAGTCCTAAAATTGACCTTAGGCATCTCTTGGGTTTCAGTTCGCTTACAGCCACAACTCGCGATGATTAAATTGTGGAAGATACTTCAGTGGTTCGGTCCAGGCATAAAAGCCTACTAAAATCCCTGCCCTCTTCCACAAAAACAGAGAAACCCGAGTCCAAATCCATCACAGAACATCAACAAGGAGAACACTAGAAGCAGAAACAATTTCGTTCATCTCTATTTCTGGAAACTCAAACATCATGAAATATATCAATCGAAAGAGAAGCAACAAAATGAAAATTTGCAGCAAGAGACTATTTCGTGATTCCACCAAAAAGACACGATTTTTAACAAGAAACCAAGAAGATTTTAGAGATAAATGACCAATTTTTCAGCAAACGCTGCAAATAGTTCAATCGATGATCAAAATTGTGAATGAAGAAAATCAAAAGAGTAATGATTTCAACCTCTTACAGTGTCTTCTCCAGGTTTCTTGTTCGCCGAGATGGTCTTGTCGCTCCAGAGAAGCCAAACGGATCAAAAGCCATCGCCGGTCAGCATGGTGGAGAGCTTCCCTTCTTCCAGTCGAGTCGACGTCGATAACTGAGAATTCCCACCCCTTTGGTTTCCCGGGAAGTGATAAAGCACGTGCTTACGTAAGGACGGTCTTCTAAGCGTCCGATTAGAATAAAAAATGAATCACCTCATTACTCGACCAAGTATCTTTCAGATTCCGGTCCGACGGTTGACAACTCTTGGCTCTTGAACCACGTGTTTTCTGAATAATTATATATAGGATGATTACCAAAATACACGGAATGCATTCTACGCCCACTTGATGGACCCCATGTAATCGGTTTGAGCCACAAGCATGAAAATTCAAAAAAACAACCAACCAACCGACTAATAAGAAAGAAAGCTGGTGGTCTTCGTTGGTTCAGACTTCAGACAGCAGGCTCTACTCGAAATAATGGCGTCGGCCCTGCTCTCCCCTTCTCTCAAGCTTCCAAGCTCAACAATGGCCTACGACGCCATGAAGAAGAATAAGATGTACTTGAGAAGGAGAAGAGTAAGAGTCATGGCAGCTGCTTCTGAGAACAACAGCAGTGGGAAAAGGACAGAAGACGATAAGCCTGCCTTCAATCCTTTCGGTTTCGTCACGGATAATCCGTCCAGCCGAGGAGCTATTCAGCTTCCCGAGAGCCCTGCCGAGGATGGGAATGTTGGGCAGATGCTCTATGTAAGGGAAATTTCTGTTGCAATCCATTCAGTTTGTGATTACTAAAATGTTTATGCCCACATTGAGATCCTCGAGAACTTGGAAGAACAAGTATTCCCTATTCCCAAAGAATGGTTTCAAGAATGGCTTGACTTAATCTCTTCTCTGAGAAATAAAGTGATAATTTGTTAATTTGTGATTTCATATATTTTTTTTCACGTTTGGTTCACCAATCGTGTAAATGTAGGCTTCCTTGCCTGCTTGGCCCCAATTTAAGTCAATCCATCTTTCTCAGACAGATGCACACTTCACTTAATACTTAATGTAGTCCTCCGGAATCCATCTTGGACTAACAAAATTGAAAATACCTATCATGTTTGCAATGAGACTCTGTGATCATGTTGTGATCTTATGGATGGTATAGTTTTTTACCCAATCTGTTATGCGCACACCGGTATATTAAGCTCTTAATCATGTGCATTATAACTCAAATTGTCATGCCTGTTCTACATCTATGCATATAAGAATCCTGAACTAAAGGAATATCAGCTAATGATTTTAGGGGTGTTAAAATCATGAACTACCTAATGGGGAAAAAAAAAGGAATTTTTATTTCTTTGTTGCATCCAAGATCAGGCAATTTGAGTGCATTTTTTAAATGCTGATACTTGTTGATTGATTCTGTTGGAACAAAATTGAAAATGCCTATCATGTTTGCAATGAGACTCTGTGATCATGTTATGACCTTATAGATGATATAGTTTTTTACCCAATGTATTATGCGCATACTGGTATATTAAGCTCTTAATCATGTGCATTATAACTCAAATTGTCATGCTTATTCTATGTCTATGCATATAAGAATCCTGAACTAAATATCAGCTAATCATTTAGGGGTGTTAAAATCATGAACTACCTAATGGGGAGAAAAAAAAAGGAACTTTTATTTCTTTGTTGCATCCAAGATCAAGCAGTTTGAGTGCATTTTTTTTAAATGCTGATACTTGTTGATTGATTCTGTTGGATTTTCTCTGGTATCAACTTTTCTGATCATCAAAAGTCATAGCCTTCTGGTATTATGGTATTATGGATATAAGTTAAATGATGTGAAGATTCTAAAAGTGAGTTTGATTTTCTCTTTTAATAAACTATAAGTGTTGTCATGACTCACATTGTTTTCATATCCAGAGGATAGAAGACAAGGGGAAGGAGTATGGTTCTTATGTCAAATCAGGGAAGTTTAGATGGTTTGTGAGAGAAACAGGTGGAAAAGGACTGCCATAATTTGTTTATAATTATTTTCTTTGCCTTAGAAGAACATGTTGGTAAAGAAAGTTCTTCCCTGCAGGATCCTCTGGGAGCCGACGTGGCACAATTGTTTTCATTCATGGGGCTCCAACACAGTCTTATAGCTACCGGGTGGTCATGGCTCAGGTTTGTCACAAGTTTTGTTTTGGATTTATAGGATACCTCTAGATTTTGGATTATCGAAGTTTCCTTGTTATTAATGTAATCTTTCCTGCTCTTTAATGGCACCAAGGGTAGAAATCCCTACTTCTGTATTCTTTGATTGGATAGTTATCCAAAAGGGTCTTAAGACCTTATCGAGGTTCCTGAATCAAGGTTTTAATCCACAGTTTCAAACTAGGTCTTTGACCTGGTTTGCAACTGAAATTTCAAATGAAATTCTGGGTTTCTAGTCAAAGTTCATAAGATAAAAAGAAAAAAAAAATGGTTTCTTCCTTCTTTTTCTTTGGGGGAATAATTAATTGTTCATTTTTTTCTCGATCTCCTATTGTTTCTCTTTTTATCTTGGGTTCCTTTTCCACATATTTTAAACTCTTAAAATATAATCACTTTTAAATTTCATGGTGCTTATCCACAAAAATGGAAAACTTTGTAAAATTATAAAAATACCAGTGGAATTTAAAACCAGTGACCCCTTGAACTGCCACTGTACTGATGCTACTAAACCTGGTACAGGGCTAATATTTAAGAAAACTTATGTTCCTTGGAACATCCAGATCCTCCATCATATTACACATAAATTGCATTTCCATGGACTTTCCAATCTCCCTTTCCCACCAATTTTCCTATGATGTGATTTGTGTGGCAGTTACATTCATGTCTTGCAATTGAAATTTTTCAACAAGTAATGTTAAAAATTGGAAAGGCATCTTCAAAATTTCAAATGCATCTAGCTCAACTGAAACAAACCATTGCAAATTTTCACTGACTATAGATGTAAAATTCACATAAACCATATAAAATGAAGACAATCCCAAAAGATATCTGCTTATAGTGCGATGGAAATAGCAATACCTTCTTCACTTGATGGTATTTTTATTTCTTGAAAATATTTTTTTTACTTTGACAGATGGCCAATGCTGGCTTCCATTGCTTTGCACCTGATTGGATTGGATTTGGCTTCAGTGATAAGCCCCAGCCAGGATATGGATTTAACTATACAGGTTTTGGGCATTTTTTTGGATTAGTAATTTTGGTATTATGTAATTATATCTATGTGTTAATAAGAATCTTCTTTATGCAAGTCCAACATCTTTATTCTTGCAGAGCAGGAATTCCATGTAGAATTTGATAAATTACTTGAAGTCCTGAGCATTGAATCTCCATTTTTTCTTGTAGTTCAGGTTTGAATAAGTTTTTGACTCATCTATATAGATTTAAATATGTGTTTGAAAATAGATTCTCGTTCCTTTAAAAAGTAATTAGTTCTGTTTTGTTGATAGTTGAACTGTATCTATATCAGTAAAAATACGCTTACACATTATCCTTGTAGGGATTTCTTGTAGGTTCATATGGATTGACCTGGGCCTTGAAAAACCCAAGCAGAATTTCAAAGCTTGCAATTCTTAACAGTCCGTTGACAAATGCATCTCCTACTCCTGGATTGTTTCAAAAGCTGAGGTTCAGTATTTTTCTTATCATAGTAGTGTTAGTTTTTAATCAAAAGCAAAGTTTACAACGTATCATCATAGGCTAACTATTCATGAACCACATGAATCATAATTCTTTTATTGATATATTATATTCAAACACAAATTTGTAATTTAAATTTCATGGCTTCTTATTTAACTAAAAATACAACATTTAAGGGGCAAAAGGATCACAAAAAGGAACTCCTGCTGCTTCTGGTAATTCTTGGTGCCCTCTGTTGCACATTATAATGTGCTTGGCACAATATAATTTCAATTACTAGAATTGTGAAACTACTATCCACTTTCTAGAATAGGAAGAAGTTTAATGAAATCAACTTGCACTACACTACTTACTGTACAAGTGGATCTCCTTTTTCCTAGAAAATCCATTATTTCCATGGAGAATACAAAATCAGGTATTTTCTCCAAGTAGCTAAGTTTGGAAACATGGAAATTTCCTGCTATAAACAGTGGATGCATAATTTCCAAAGAATTACAAGTTGGTAATTTTGGAAATGTGTAAATTGCAGGGCATCAGCACTTTTGTTTCTGTTGTATTCTCTACTAGCTTTTATTTCTTTTCCTTGGTGTTTCTTTTTTTATTAGCTTAATTAAAATCGTAATAAGTATAGCATAAAAAATGAAGAATATAAATATAGTTATACAGTGGTATCAAGGTGAGAACTATATGCAGCAAGACATGAAAGGTGAGAAGGCTATAGACAAAAAGAATCATCATATAAATTTCTTCCCATTCCTACTGAAATAGAAAAGTCTCATCCCTTTAAGAATTAATCTTAATTGTGTAGTTACATCTAAATACTGTGAATTAATTATTCTTCTTAGCATTTTCATTTTGGAAAATATATCTGTGATTTTTCTCCTTCTATAGACCCCCAACGGTCACCAAGTACAAGGAGACACCAAAGAATTTTGGCCATGCCTATATGATCACTGAAGGTCTCTACTGTTTTTTCTCGATGCTATAAAACCTATATTATTTTCCATCTTCTGAAGCTTGGTCCAATTTCTATTGACTCTTCATTATTCTAGTCTGAACTAATAAAATGAATATTTGCTCATTGAGTGCTGCAAGTTTCTTAAATTTACTAATAAGAATTTAGAATAAAATGGTTGTATATTAATCAATGGACATAAGTTTCTATTTTTTTTCCTTTTGATAATAAACAGTAAAAATACAATAGCATTCAATTTGAACCAGGCTCATACTGTCCAGAATTAGACAGCACACAGAAGAGTATCACGTGCCCAACCAAGTGGGCCACACCTCTATTACATACTGTATATGGGCTGTGCAATGCGTGTATAAGATAGGTTAGAGGGAAAGGAATCTATATTATCTGTTCAGTTAGCATTATGTTGGACCATGCATGGAGTGGGGAGCCACGTGGACCCATATGGAGAAGTTGTTATGAGTTGTTATGGGTCATTTAGCAGTGAGAGGGAGAGTCATGTTAGGTCATGTATGTGTGTATGAGTGTAATGTGTTAAGTGATATGAGTTGCTTGAGTTAGCTATGGAGTCTTTGAGTTGTAGTGGGACACAGATTTTGTTGTGGGTAGGTGAGTCGTAGGAAGTGGAAGGTTAATAGGAGTTTATATATTATTTTGTATTCAGTTTAGAAATTATTATAGGAAGAAAATACATTTTTCATTGCAGTTCTGCAATCGCAGGTTTCTCATCTCCCTCGAAGTAGACGAACTGACATTATTCCCTACTGGGAACATTACACTGATTTATAAGACAACACACAACTGACAATACATAAAGACATAATATGAACATATTTATGATTACAAATTATCCCCACGTCCCAGCAAACCCACTTTGTCACCCCTGGTTTTGCAATATTATCAGCCAAATTATTGGAAGACATTGGGATCCACTTGAACAAGCAGTTCAGGTTTCTTTCCATAGATTTTGGGTTCACTTGATGGTCCATCTTATGAATCTCTTTGTTTTCTTACAACAATTGGAATCATGTTTCACATGTTTATGGGTCTCCTAGACCATTACATCTCTTCAAGTTGCCTCAATTACTTTGTTCTCTTCCTTGGTTTTTATTTCCAATGCCCACATCCATGCATGCTCTTCTGGGACTTCCATGGATGTTAAGCTTTTATATTTTTTCCTTTTATGTAGAAATGGATTAGCTAAGACTTTTCATGTCTCAATTACCAGTCTTTCTCACATAATACATACTTTTAAAGATCCATCAATGAAGATTATGGAGTTAATAAAACGTCATTATCACTTTCTTCTGTCTCTTTCTTTAAAAGTGCTATTAATTTGATGATATCTTTTATAATTCACTTTATCACTTCTGAAGCTTTGATGCACTGAGGTGATTCCATTGCGATATTGAGAAAAGGAATTGATTTAGTAAAAATTTCCACTTCACAAAGAAGTTTTGATTGCTTTTAGTATGTTGACTACCCCCACGATTTACATTATATAGAATAGACTCTGATCTTATTTCAATAACAAGGAAGAACATGCTATTGGATAAGGATCATATTTTTGTACTTTTAGCAGTATGAAATTGTTCAAATTGTTTGGTGTTTGATTCATTATGGAATTAACTTAGTAATTGTCTTGCAGAATTCCACTCTATGGTGAATTTACATGCCAAAATGCTGTTATGGCTGAGACTTTTCAAGTTGCCTCAATTACTTTGTTCTCTTCCTTGGTTTTTATTTCCAATGCCCACATCCATGCATGCTCTTCTGGGACTTCCATGGATGTTAAGCTTTTATATTTTTTCCTTTTATGTAGAAATGGATTAGCTAAGACTTTTCATGTCTCAATTACCAGTCTTTCTCACATAATACATACTTTTAAAGATCCATCAATGAAGATTATGGAGTTAATAAAACGTCATTATCACTTTTTTTCTGTCTCTTTCTTTAGAAGTGCTATTAATTTGATGATATCTTTTATAATTCACTTTATCACTTCTGAAGCTTTGATGCACTGAGGTGATTCCATTGCGATATTGAGAAAAGGAATTGATTTAGTAAAAATTTCCACTTCACAAAGAAGTTTTGATTGCTTTTAGTATGTTGACTACCCCCACGATTTACATTATATAGAATAGACTGATCTTATTTCAATAACAAGGAAGAACATGCTATTGGATAAGATCATATTTTTGTACTTTTAGCAGTATGAAATTGTTCAAATTGTTTGGTGTTTGATTCATTATGGAATTAACTTAGTAATTGTCTTGCAGAATTCCACTCTATGGTGAATTTACATGCCAAAATGCTGTTATGGCTGAGCGCTTTATTGAAGCAGGTAGCCCGTATGTATCCACAATTATATCTACTTCCTTGTAGAAGTTGTTAATTTTAATGACATCTCATTATGACTGGCATGGAAACCAATGGTCTAAAACTTATTATGACTTTTGACTTTGAGTTTTAATTTTGTTTCATTTTGTATAGCAAATTATCTCAAGCCCACCTAAGGTCTAAAAAAGCATAGTATATATTTTCCTTGCTTAGCTTCAGGTTTCAACTGAAGTTCTGTGGCAAACTTTAGAGATCAGCATTGGTCTATTTTTTTTTTTAGTTCCTTTTTGACCTACTTTCTAATTTCAGTTTTGATTTCTGTCAGTCGTTTTAGGAGGTGAAATTTTTCTAAACATGTTAAAAAAATCCCTAGATGCTTATGATGCTTGTGTTGGTATATAGGGGTTATTCTGCTTATGCATTGGGTCTTTCTGATATTGCTTCATATTTATAGGCAATAGGCTGGAGATGATGGGCTCTGGTTGTTTCATTTATTGTACTGTATGGTTATGGGTGGTTTCTTATTTTGGCCATTTTCCTTTATGGTATTTTTGGGTGTTCTGAAACTTTTTTTGGCCTTTTGAGTTTGCTTAAGTTTGGACTTGCTCCTTGTTTTTTTTTATATATATTTTTCTTATTTTATAATAGTAATCCTGTTGTCTAAAAAAAAAAAGAGAAAAGAAACCAAGATACTTGCAGAATTGCTATACATTGTGCTTCACTTACTGATCATCCACTATCTTGACAGATATGTACTGAAGTTGGAAAAAGCTGATGTGTATCGCTTACCATATTTAGCAAGCAGTGGACCTGGATTTGGTTTGTATTTTGTTTTGTTTATTTTTGTTGCATGTATTTTTTACCTTTAATATTTTAGTACCTTCATTGTTCTTTTAGAATATTTCAAGAGAGAAGTACTAGTCAGAATAGTATGACAACCTGCTCATTTTTTAGGCTTAAAAGTTCCAAGACTATCATCACTTTGAGAAGAATGTAAGAATTCATCACTATTTGTTTTAAAATGAAATACACAAGTCCATATTATTAACAAATTTTTTATAGTTACCTATCAAAAAAGAACAAAATATACAAGTCCATAATACTAATGATATTCATCATCTTCATTGAAACAGTGACTGGAATATACATGAAAAGTTCTATTAATCCATAATCTCGCATATGCACATATATAAAGGTGTGCAATCATGTGAGGAAAGATGGTTGGTCTTCACAAACAACTATTTTTTAACATTATATATTTCAAAGTATTTGTCAAACAGTTACAAATTTAGTAGCAGAGATAATTCTGTTACAAAATGATTATTAAGTTTTTTATTTCCTTCAGGAAAATACTATTATGTGTGTGTGTGTGTGTATCAGTAGTTCACTCGATGAATACATGCCAAACAAGTGAAAAATGAAAAAAAAAAAGTATGAGCATATTTGCATTCCAAATTAACAGTAAGAGTTATTTTATGAAAAAAAAAATGATGAGCATAATTATTTTAGCAAATTTCTGTATTTACAACATCACTAATAGCATCCTTTATCATATTTTTGTTTTTCTTTTTTTTTCAGCTTTGCTTGAAGCTGCAAGAAAAGCTAATTTTAAGGACATATCAAGCCGAATAGCAGCTGGATTTTCCTCTGGAAGGTATGGCATCTCTAGTAAATTTTAAATGTTGACAAAGATGTATCTGAGTTGTCTGTAAAAACATTGATACTAGTATACATGTTGAAAAATATTTTCATTTTCACAGTTGTCAATAAGCAATATTATGCATTGAATGCCTATTGTTTCCATATAGTATCTTTTGCAAGTAGTGGACACATGTTACCGTGTGCAGCAAGAATTATCGATGAATTAACAGTGCTTAGAAGGGAATTACGTATACTGTAATGGCATAGGTGTAAAAATTTTTGTGTAGGGCAAAGACCAATAGGATTGAACAAGTATCTCACAAGGTTTTTGAAACTTCCCTGCTGGATTAAGAGGACACTGGAGGCTAGTTTACTTGCTTCAGTAAGGCTCCAATTCTGTGTGTTTGTCTGTTTTGAGTATGAAAAACCTCAATAAAAAGCTCAAACAAAGTTATTCATAGGCTTTTTGGACTATTGAGGTCGGATTAAACGTTTACTAGTGTATAGAATTTTGTTTTCATATGCTGTACTTTTAGTTGATTCATTCAGATATCAGATGTTTTCAAGGAGATAAAGAAGTATCATAAAAGAGTATTGCATTAGCACTCTGTCATGAAGTCAAGGAAATTCCTATGGGGTCTGGTATGGCTCAATCTGGTGTATTTTGCTTCAATCTAAAAGTAGGGCATCTACTAGTTTGTCATGGAAATTCTGTTTATGGGCTTTGCAATATGAGAGGACAACTATACAAAACAAGAATCCACATATTGAGTATTGCACTATGAAAAAAAGTAGAAATAGAAATCTTTGCAAGTTAATGTTGTAGGATCACCGGAATTGGCATGCTATGCAGAGAGAGGTCTTTGCATAGGAATAAAAGTCTAATCTACACACAAATATTTTGTGTAAACAATTTGGTTTATTGTTAAAGAACATCCACATAGAAGGTTGTGCATTTTCTTATAGAAGAAGTTGGAATTCCTTGTGGAAAAAAAAAAAAACTACATCTGTGATGCATGTCAACCAGTCATGTCAAAATCTAATGTTACATTCAGGTTCTATATCATTATTTTTACCTAAAGTGGTTAGGATATAACTAAGGGTTAACCATGCTATCTTTTCTTGATTTTAGGTTATAACCAAGTGACTTTTGTACCATAGGTGGGACAAACCAATACTGCTTGCTTGGGGCATATCAGACAAGTATTTGCCTCAATTAGAAGCGGAGCAATTTCAAAGAGAAAATTCTACTGCTGTCAAGCTTAAGTTGATAGAAGGTGCAGGACATATGCCACAAGAAGATTGGTAAGTACATTCCTAGAGTTTATTTCACTTTTACCCATAAGCAATTCACATTTTATTTCCTCGGAAGTATTGACCTTGTACCAAGTGACACAGGCCTGAGAAAGTTGTTGATGCTTTAAGAGTATTTCTTTAAAGTGAATGCGAGTATAGCAACGAACGCTGCTATCTTTATGATGGGCATACAAAGATTGCTAAGACCAAAGTTTTAGTGCTATGGTGAAGGGTAAGTGTTTCTTTTTCTAAATGCTAACTTAGATCTGCGACATTTTTAACTTGCCTAGCATTTTTTAGTAGATGCATCAACTTTTAAAGTCTTAGTCAATAATATAAATAATCTTATCATAAAATAAACTATAATATAAAGGAGAAAATTTTAACATATTGCATTTTTTTACAAAGGGGGGAGCATATTGGGTAAAAAGGCCAAATACTAGTTAAGAATAGTATTATGAGGCTTTGTTTGCCTTTCTAGGAAGTGATTTTTGAATAATAATTAGGGTCTGCCCCATTTGTTATTTCATTATCATCATCATCCAAGCTTTATCCCAACTATATGGGGTCAGCTACATGAATCCTGTTCAACCATCCCAGTCTGTATATCCATTTTTAAATTATTGGCACTTGAATCATTTCTTACTACTTCTACCCATTTCCTTTTTATTCTACCCCTAGCCCTTCTAGCCCCTTAAACTAGATGGGTCTGCCTCATTTGTTATAGTGAACTTACATTATCACCCTTCTACAGATCCTAGGATATGAAAGTTCAACTATGGATATAACCCATGATTGAGTGGAACTAATATAAGAGCTATGTAGCTCACCCCATATGGTCAGGATAGTACTGGATAAAATCATCCCTGTTTATTCCATAACCAATATTCAATTAGTGACATGCATGGGAAATCACCTAAAGCAAAGTTTAGAAAAATTTTTTTTTTTTTTTTTTTTTTTTTTTTTTTTTTTTTTTTTTTTTTTTTTTTTTTTTTTTTTTTTTTTTTTTTTTTTTTTTTTTTTTTTTTTTTTTTTTTTTTTTTTTTTTTTTTTATTTTTTTTTTTTTTTTTTTTTTAATTTGATTTTTTTTATAATATAAAAAAAAAAAAAAAAAAAAAAAAAAAAAAGAAAAGGTGTTTTTTCTTTTATATTTTTTTATTTTGTTTTAATGCACCATGATTTTTTTTTTTTTATTTTATATAATGTTAAAAATAATAAATTAATAATCCCCTCCTCCTTTTTTTCAAAATGTTTTTTTTTTCGTATTTTCTTCCCTCCACACCCCAACAACCCCCCCACCACACCAAAACCACCCCCAATAATTTATTTTTTTTTATTTTATTATGAATTTTTTTTTATATAAAATAAAATATATTTTATTTAATTCATAAAAAAAAAAAAAAAAAAAAAAAATAAAAAATTTTTTTTTTTCTTCTTATTATCACAAAAAAAAAAAATTAATAAAAAAAAAAAAAAAAATTATATTATTAAAAAAAAAAAAATTTATATAAATAAATAAAAAATAAAATAAAAAAAAAAAAAAAAAAAAATAATATATTTTTAAAATAATAAATAAGAAAAAAAAAATTTTTTTTTTTTTTTTGTTTTAAAATTTTTTTTTTATTTTTTATAAAAAAGCAATTATAAAAAAAAGAATTTTAATAAAAAAAGAGTTTTTTATTATTTTTTTCATTTTTTTTTTTATAATTTCATATTTTAAAATTTTAAATTTTTTATCATCTTTTTCTCATTTATTTTATTTTTATAAAAAAAAGAGAAAAAAAAGAAAAAAAAGACAAAAACTATATAATTTTCTCTTTTAATAATAAAAAAATATAATAAAAAAAATTTTAAAAAACGAAAAAAGAACAAAAAGGAAAAAAAAAAAAAAAATAAAAAAAAAAACACAAAAAAGAAGAAGTATTTTGCTGGGATGTGTAAATCTGGGAATAAAAATTTAAAGGGGTTGAAAACCGATATACAAAAAAAAAATCAACACACAAACCCAAAAAAAAAAACAGCTGTGTATCGCAAATAGTTCTTTTCTTTTTCCTGGAGAGATGTCACAAAAAAATGATGTTGATTCATGGTGAAAAAAAATGAGGAAAAAAATGACAGCTAAAATATCTCGCGTGAATCTCACTACCCTAAAAGTTTAATGTATTTAAAAGTATATACCCCTTAATTTTTAAAAAAAACAACCAAATTTAAAATAAATTCATAAAAAAAGCACTTTTTACTTTTTTCTTTACACTAAATATAAAATTAGTGGGGCAAGAGAAGTGAATAAGAAAAAAAAAGTTGATTAATTTTATTATTCTGAAAATTGTACAGATTAAATTTTTTCTTCAATTAGATCTAATTTTTTGATTTCAGTTTTCCCCATTTTTTGTATAGGGAGCCAGCTTTGATTAAAATTTAAAAAAAAAAAAAATTTGAAGAATTTTGTTTCAAAGTTGAAGTGGGATGGGCAATTGCTGATAAGGGAAGAGGATAGAGCTCAAGCTCCGATTAATCATTTCAAATTAGTGTATGACAACCCAGGGAGACCTAGTGAGAGCTTAGAGGACTTGGAGTGGAGGGTATAGTGTCTTATTGGAATATTGGAAAAAAGATTTGAAGCCCAATAAGTGAGAAATGCAATTTTCTCCATGAATCGATCTAAAGTTCCTAGGCCTGATGCTTTTTCGATGGCCTTCTATCAAGATTGTTGGGAGATAATTAAAGAGAATTTGTTGGAGGTTTTTAAAAAGCTCTATGAGAGAAGCAAATTTAACTTAGGAGCAAATATAATTTTTATTGCCTTGGTTCCTAAGAAGAATGACGCTCTCCAACCAAAGGCTTCCAGACCTATAAGCCTGATGGGAAGCATGTATAAGATCATCTCTAAGGTCCTAGCGCTAAGATTAAAAAAGATCCTCCCGTCTTTAATATCACCACATCAAGGGGCCTTTGTAGAATGAAGATAAATTGTAGATCAAATACTTATTGCCAATGAATGTATTGAGGTGAAGAGGAGGAGAAAGGAAAAGGGGTTTGTTTGCAAATTGGATCTTGAAAAGGCATATGACATGGTGGACTAAGATTTTTTACTAGATGTTCTCAAGAATAGAGGGTTTGGGGAGAGATGGTGCAAATGGGTAAAGGGATGCATTTCTTCATGTCATTTCTCAATACTAGTGAATGGTGTAGCTAGGGGTTTCTTTTCTACAAAGAGGGGTATTAGGCAAGGAGATTCATTGTCCCCATTCCTCTTTACCTTAGTAGCTGATGTTTTGAGTGCCATGATTTCAAGGGTTGATGCTAACAATTTGATAAGAGGTTGGAGGATTGGTAGGGAGGAGGTGGTCGTCACACACTTACAATTTGCGGATGGCATCATCTTGTTTTGTGATGGGGAGGAAGGGGAATTATGATACTTAAAGAGTCTAGTGCTTCAATTTGAAACGAAGTCCAATCTTAAAGTGATCTGGGGAAAAAGTTGTGTGGCAGGGCTCAATTTAGGGAGAGAGGACGTGGATTCTCTAACTAGGATTTTGGGGTGTGAAGTGGGGGATTGACCTTTACAATATTGGGGCTACCACTGGGAGGGAACCCAATCATTAAGAGTTTTTGGTACCTTGTGATTGAAAGATTCTCCAAGAGGTTAGCAAATTGGAAGGGGAATTACATCTCTTTAGGGGGTAGGATAACCTTAATCAAGTCAACGTTTGCAACCTACCAATTTATTTCCTGTCTACCTTTAAAGTACCAATGAAAGTAGCTAACCAATTAGAGAAGATAACGAGTGATTTCTTATGGGAACCAGGGGATAGTAAGAAGGATCACTTAGTGAAGTGGGAGGTGTTTTCTAGGAGTAGGGATGATGGAGGCCTTGGGTCAGGAAATATAAGATTAAGAAACACGGCTCTGCTAGGGAAATGAATTTGGAGATTTGGAGACTACCGATGGAACAAGACAGACTTTGGTTTAGAGTGATTTAGTATTCATGGATTGGCAGATAAAGGCTTGGATTTATTGCAGTGGCACTCCAAAAAATTCAGGCCTTTTGCTGAGAAGTGGCACTCCAAAAAATCAACACCTTGGATTTATTGCAAAAAAAAAGAGGCCAAATATGTGCCTCTCCCCCATGTTTGTTGTCTCTGTTAGGGGTGTTCAAATTAAATGTTGAACCAACCAAACTGACCTGACCCAATCCGAGTTGATCAGTTTTTTAAAACCATCGGTCAGTTTCAGTTTGTATGAAAAAATAAATCGACAACTTGGTTCAATTTCGGTTTTCATGTGCCAAACCGAACCAATCCTATATGCTTAATTGTTTAAGTAATTATTAATTAGTCCATACCCTATATGTTAAAGGTTGATATATTTTATTTGTGTCTATTTGAACTTTGAAAAAAAATTGATTATTTATGATAAAAACTAAAAACATAAAACCAATACAAATATAATACATTGGTACAATATTTAATTTAGTTTTGTATAAATTTGAATATATATATATATATATATATATATATATATATATTGACAAAAAAATCAGTTTTGCATAAAAAAGTAATCGATTTAAATATATATATATATATATATATATATAAACTGACTAAACCGATAAACCAACCCTTCAAGTTTGGGTCAATTTTGCTTTAGTCAATCAGTTTCGGTTTAGTCAATAAGTAAACTGACTAGGTTGGGTCGATTGAAGAAAATGACTCAAACTTACCCAACCAGACCCGTGGACAGCCCTAGTCTCTATTTGGGTTATGACTCCCTCCTCAAGGGTAGTGAACTTCTTTGATCCAGATTTTTGCAGGCAACCAACGGTTCATGGAAGGATTATGTGGAGAGCCACTAGAATTATTATATTGTGGTCAATGTGGGAGGAAAGAGACAATGGGATCTTCAAAGGTAGTTGTAGATCCAAGGAAGAGGTTGTGGCTGAAGTAACTACTAGGTGGTGGAAGAGGTTGTAAATCCAAAGAAACAATAAGAGTATATAATTGGTTTATATTTTAACTTTTTAAAAATCAATTGAATCAAACTCGACCTGAGTTGGTTAGTTTTCTAGTATTTCTGGTCGGCTTTGGTTCGGCAATTTTCCAATCCGACCAAGTTAGGTCAATTTCGGTTTGGTCATTTGTAAATAGACTAAAATTGAATGAACCCAACCATATATATAGTTTTTAATACAAGAAAGCAAGAAAATTCTCATATTTCTTAATCTAAAAGATTTTATAACATAAACTTATTTTAATAATACCGGTATAATTTATTAAATTTAATTTTAATTTATAAGTTTTAACCTTTTGAACAAACAAACCAAATCAAAAATAGACCCAAATCGATACAAACCGAGTTGGTAGGCTTTCACTAGTAGTCGGTTTTTGCGTGACAAACTCCCAACTAGTCCAAGCCGATTTGGTTGGTGAAATAGCATACAATCGAACTAAACCAATCCTTGAACACTCCTAATTTCAACCAAATTAATAGTCTAATCTTTAATAGATAACAATGGTTTAATATTCAATAATTATTGAAACTTTATACAAAAAATACATAGTTATTGAAAATAAATAGATACCTAATAAAGATACAATAATTAAAAAAATACAATAAGCACTGAAAATATATTAAATTAGTGAACAAATAGTGTAATCTCAAATAATAGTTTAATATCTAATAAATATTAATCAATAAATTATTAAATATAAGAAATACATAATTACTAAAGATAAATTTATAACAAAAATACAATAAATTCAATTTCAAAAGTTAAACAATAATTGTATAATCTCCAATAATTATTGATAATTTTCTGTTAAATAACAAAACAAAATTAGATTTATAAATAATTATTGAAAACATATTTATAAAAAAATACAATAAATAACTCCTAAAAATACAATTAACATTAATTTTGGTGTATATATAAATATATAATGAATATACACTATTATTGTGAAACTATTACTAATAAATATTTTTTTTGAAAGTTATTTTCTGTGTATTAAATTATATAAGTTAAATTAGTTATTTACAATATTATTTAGTTATTTAAATAACATTGTTATTTAGATTTTGAAAAGTATTAATTATTTATTGAATTTAATAATCCATAAATTTATATTTAATGCTATTATTATATAATTCGTTTTTTATTTTGTAAAATATTAAATTATTATTAATATGAATATTATGAAATATTTTATAATTATTTTTCTACTTTAGTCATGTTGAATATTTTTAATTTCGTTATTTTAACTATTTAAAATTTAGTCATGTTGAATGTTTTGTTATTTAAATATTTAAATAATATGTAAAATATTTAAAATTTTCATTATTTGAATTTTATTTATTTTAATGTTATTACTTAATATTAAATATTTTGTTATTTAATTATTTAGATATTTTTAATGTTTTGTTATTAAGATATTTAGTTATTGAAGTATTTAAATAATCTTTTGTTTTTGAATGTTATTTTTTTATTATTTGAATAGCATTTAAATTAAACAATTTGTAAATTTATAATTTATATTGTTACTACATAATTTCATGATGAATTTTGTATTAATAATATGAATATTATTAAATCTATTATAATTATTTTTTTATGTTTTGAATAAAGATTTTAGAGTTATTATATAATTTCATTATAATATTTAAATAATTCTGAACTTTTTTAGTGCAAATTACAAAGACCCCCCGTACTTTGTTTTGTTTTGTGACAAAGACCCCCCTGTACTATGACCGTTAGACAAAAACCCCTTCAGTTAACTTTCCATTGAAATCCACCGTTATAAATACTACCCTTATAATAAAAACACTGTTCATCTTCTCCAACTTCATGATACACGAACATCAGCGGCGATAAGGAGAGAGAAAGGGAGATTGGGAATTACCGCCGCTGCTGTTCTCTACCTCTGCAAATGGGTTCCACCAGGGTGTCGTACAAGACAATCCTCTGTAAGTCCTTGCGCCGCTTCCATTTTCCTCTCTTCAGCACATCCTGGAAGAAGCTCTGCTTCATCATCTCCTCGAGAACCACAGGTGGGAATGGCTTCGTGTTGAAGAACATATTCGAGATCCAGCTTCTGATTGTGTCCTATCCCAATTGTTACCAAAGATGGGTCGTCTTTAGGATAATCCAGGGGCTTTGGGCCGCCCAAGGACAACAAGGCTATTTACAGTATGAAGAAACACTGCTCAATCAGTATCTGCACCAACTCAGTGTCGTCGCCGGGGATCGATCAAATCGGTCGTCGATATACACTTCTTTAGATTTTTACCTCGCTTTGTTCACCGCGCCTCTGTATTTTTCCTCAGCATCAGATACTCGGCAAACGCTTATGGCATCAAACTTGGTTAGATATATCACTTCGTAGTAAAATGGGTCTGCACTACTATTTTTTACTATAGCCCAATAATTGTCGTCAAACTGAAGATCAAAAGTTTCATCCGTGTAAGTCCCATAGTAAAAATGTGCTCGGAGAAGGACGCGCTCTCCCTTCCCCACATCTATGGAGTAGCAATTCTTCTTTCCGCTACGGAATACTCTTCGAGTTTTGAATGGACGATTCACTGAATTATCTACATTTGGAACAGTTTCCTTTTCGCCGCTTTTAATGTAGGGATCATCTCCTACCCATGCGATATTGTTTACGTCAATGAAAGAACAGAGTAACCGCAATCCATGCTCAGGAATACTGCATTCGATCGCATATATATACATTACGGAAAGAAAATGAAATGGAATGGATTATTACCGAGAATCACACAAAATAATATATAGATGCTGAGAAGAACTTTCCCTCACTTTACCAATCAATAGTGAACATGTTGGTTCACATGCATCCTTTCACTAATTCCTGGTTGCCTCGTTGCTTCCCTGGATCCGGTCCGGGCTGCCTAGCACCCCAGCTAGATATTGGTGTCATGGAGATTGAGCACCTAGGCGCAGACATCGCTTATTTTGAGAGGTAGAGAACTTGCCGATCTCCCTTTCTCTTCGCCGTCGGAAGAGCAATTCCTCCTCCTCCACTTCCACCGCCGCCTTCGCCTTCAAACCCGTCGCCGTCTTCCACCAATGCAACTGATTGTAGCGGCGGATTCGAACTCAACGGCGTTGAATCCACCACCGGCCTCTCTCCATCTTTTATTATTTGTTTTCTTTTTCTATTTCTGCTCCTTCCAACGGTTGTCGCGCCCTCTATCACAACCAGTTGCTGCCCCCTCTGTATTTCCGCCAAATTAGTCGCTACCCCCAGCCCAATTCGTCTCCATCATCTTCACCCATTTGGGTTTTGGAGCACTCCATGTAGAGGAAGAAGAGAGATCCGGGGAGAGAGCGATGGAGAGAGAGATGTGGATTACCGCAGCTGTTGTTCGTGCATCGTGAGGGAGGGGAAAAGAAGAGAAAAAGAAAAAATAGAAAATAATAGGTTAAATAGGTTTTAATAGAAAAAGAGCAAGAAAAAGAAATAGAAAAAGTTTAGTGAGGTATTTTGGTAATTTAACATATTTTGTCTGATTTAACAGTCAAAGGGGATCTTTCTCATGGTCATAATACAGGGGGGTCTTTGTAATTTACTCACTTTTTTAATTGAAATTTTCTTTAGATAAAGGATAAATATGAATTAGATATATTTTATGAGAGAATGTCTCTACTAAATTAGAGATAATTTAAAAGATAAATAGGAGTTATAAATAATTTAGGAGATAAATAAATGGGAGTTAGAGATAATTTAGGAGAAAGTGGGGGGGAAATGGTGTCACTTGACTAAACATTAGAAGAGCAAATTTTTCTATTTCTTTATGGTTGTTAAAAATAATTAAGCCCATATTATTTCCTCATTGGTTTAATGGGCAATTATGTAGAACTAAAAAAAATAAAAAATTCAAAAAAAAAGGAAATTAAGGGGGATCTGTATAAATTATCATTCTCTCTCTATGTTATATATATAGAGAGAGAGAGAGATAATAAAGATGCCTATGTTAATGAGACATTTGAATAACATTTGTATGAACTGACCAATAAAACATGAACACAACATCAATGCAATGCTGTTTTGGATTTAAACCAATAAGAGATTGTAATGCTTGCATGCAAAATCCATACAAACATTACTACATGACCTTATAATATATAGTGCCCATTTGGGAGGGTTTCCAATGAAAGGTTGTACCTTTCCAATGTAGGCCCCACACAGGAATTACACTACAAGAAAATCGATCGATTGTCGACTTAGGCTTGAAGACCGCTGACTTTGGTCTAAGGCGGCGGTCTTCAGTCTGCCCCCTAAACATCTGCCGAGTTAGGTCAAGACCGCCAACTTAGATAGAAAAGACCACCACCTTTAAGGACCGATCCGACGCGGCTCAATCATCCTTAAGCCAGCAATATGTCATAATCGCCAGCTCAAAGTTAATAAAGGTGACGCCCACCACCTTAGGTCCATCGAATATATTACTTTTGTTTTTAGGTGGCGATCAGGACCGTCAGCTTAGAGTTCTTTGGACCGCCTCCTTAGGTCCATCGATATATTGCTTCCATTTTTAGGTGGCGATCATGACCGCCGTCTTAGAGCTCTTTGGACCGCCACCTTAGGTCCGTTTGTATATTGCTTCCGCTTTTAGGCGGCATCTTAGAATTCTTTGGACCGCCACCTTAAGAGCTCTTTTATGTCTAAGGCGACGGTTGTATGGCTACCAACTTTGATTTTTTTATTATTATTTATATCAATCTCAACATTTTTTTGGCACTTGTTTAATACAAATCTCATGATAGATAATGCATAAAAAAATCAATTTAAATAAAAAACTTTTAATTAAATTATTTATTATTATAATATTCAAAACAAATTGCTTAAATACAATATCCAATTAACATAAAAAAAGTACAAAAATCAATATAAATGCTATTTAAAAGATCTATTTCCATTCAAATATTTTCTTACCAAAAAAATTAATACATTCGAATCAGAAATTAATACATGTTAAGTTTCAAATGAATACAAATTAATACATGAGAAACGTCATGGCATTGTGCTTGTGTGGGGGCTCAAGAACAATAGTTAATGGAACACCAGCAACCAAAGAGCTATGAAATTCCTTTCTCACAAGTTCATTCCAATTCCTTTCTGAGATGTCAACTCTAACTATGCCCAAACTTGCAGGATCTGCTAACCTACAAGAAGGGAACAGAACAGGTATTTTAAGCCATTTTGAATGATAGCAAGTACCTTCTTTATGACTAGATTATATTTCCTGGATGCATGAAGTATAGAAAGAGCACAATGAAATGGTAGGAAAAAAGTCCTAACAAAGAGAAAGCAATAGATAAACTTTAAATGGTTTAGAAGAGTTAAATGTTTTACATTATTATATTAAAACTTGTCAACTTCAAGCATAAGAAAATTTAACAGAAAATAATGGAATATTGTTGCCGACAAAAATTGCTAATAAAATCAATACTTCCTAATATAGCCCAAGTTAGATGCCAAATGTCCTCCAACAGTAAATTTCTGACATCAGGTTCAAGATATATTATATGTAAACAAACCTTTTATTCGTATATATGTGCATTTGATGGGAAAAGTCAAATCTGACCACTACAGGTCCTTGGGAAAACTTTATAAAAGAATGTTGTGCATGAAAGCCAATGAATGAAAATGTCTCGACACAAGTTTGAAATTTGTTGCACAATTTGAAGACTGACCAGTCATCTCTATAAATTAGGCATTTGAACTTGGAATCAAATATTTAAGATATGGGGTTGTTCAATTGACATCAGATTACATGCACAAAACACTGAATGAATACCGTATTTGTTAACAGAAACGATTTGCAAATATGCAATATATATTTCTCATTCTATATATTCAATCATTAAGTATAATTTTCTTGTAGGTGATTATAGAATTTTACCACATCATTGTTTCATGAATTTCTATCAATTAAGGAAGCAAAGAAAATGATGATCTAAAGCAAATATGCAATGTGATTGCATTATCAGCATATGGCATGTTTCCAATTTGCAAAAAGTAAAAGTATTTCAGAAAACAACTTTGGAATATATAAACAATCAAATAGAGAGCCAAGGCTAAGAACTGCAAAGATATTTTGCATAAAAACCAAATATGGAACCAGTGAGTGATAGCTTGAGCAGGATGGAAATATATCAGAACCATGTATGTGCAAAAGATCTTGATTGTTTGCAGAAGCAAAGGATACACCACCACTACCTGTTGATGCAGTATGTTGTTGTTGTTGCTGGCAATAAGATGAATATGTCCCTCCTAAGCTGAAGCCAAGAGATCTCCCCATCTATATAATTAAAGCAAGAAATTATGAGGCTAAACTAAAGTTGAAAAATAAGACATAATAACTTTCACAAAACACAAGAATTTTCCATCAAACATGACTCACAGAGAAGTGCCGGGACTGCATCATGGACATGGCATTGTCATTAAGTTGTTCTTTTGGTGTAGATCCATTCTATAATCATTGTTCCCACCTTCATAACAATTACAAACAAATAAATACCAACGTACAATCCCAAATTCCTAATCCTAGTGGAAAGATAAACATGCATTCCAGGTGTACTCAAAATGCACTAAAGTTGTGTCAATACTTGAGATAAAGAGAAGTGGAAAATACAACATTGAAATGTAAAATGGAAAATGACAAAATGATATTGCACCAAATTACAATACGAACCAGGATAACATCATATGAACCCATTGTAGAAATTATTCAAATAGCTATGATAACACAGTAGATAACAAACATGTTAAACGGGACCAAGAGATAAACCATTCGGTACAGTCAAAGCTCAAAAGATGTGTGTTATGATTGAACACAGACAAAACATTATTTTATCATAAATGCAGATTCTATAGCAGAAGTGGAAGTGAAGAATACATTCATTTCAAAGGCTGAAAACAGGAAAAAAAATAGAATAAGTGAGATTCAGAGACAGGAGCATGCTTTTTATTGATCAACAACAAGAAACTCAAAAATAGAATAAACAAAACACCCGATGAGTTAGCTGATCTTCAATCAATCTGAATAGACATTGAACTCTCTATAAGCCAGAAATCTTGCATTCCTGATGTGGTGTCATAGGTCAAGGGCCCTCATAGTCCAACATGTCTACAACATGCATCAACCTCAACACCTGAATAAGTGCCATAATCTCTCCTCATTGAATCTCCTTGGCCAGTGGAGCCAGACTGCAGAACAATAGTTTAACCCTTATCTTGGAGAGCACCACATACTCCTGACCAAACCAAGTCCTTGTCAAGTAGCCACCGAAGTTACAGCTTGACTACTCCATGTAAGATCATCCTTTTCAGGGTCATGCAAAATTCACCAAGATTGTACTAGATGTTTCCTACATGCCCCTCAGTCTCCGAAATTAGTTTTTCTTTTTCTTTTTATTTTTGAAATTACTGCAACATCTAAACTTAGCCAAAACACTTGGATTTTTAGCTTTCTATTATTCCTTCTTCATTAAGGAAGCAGCTAACAATAATTCAAATCCCTCGATGGTCCAATTCCTAGGATCCACATTGTACATTTTTTTATGCATAAGCAGTTAACGTGTCTTTGTTACAAGCACTTTAAGATATGAGAATTTCATAATCTGGATTATGAAAAGTCCCACTTACCTTTCACCCTTACTTTCCTGACATAAATAAATGATTAGTGCCACAATTGACAAGAGGAAAGAAAAACTTTCTCAACCTCTATTTTTACTTATTTTATAAATAACTAAAACCAAAACTTTCTTATCTCTTTTCCACAAGCAAAGATAAAATACCTCAAAAACGATACTAGACTAAGAATGATATATAATTTATGGCAACAAGACATTCTAAAAGTAAGTAATATCGATTGCACAAAGAACATCATCTTTTCAATCTAGATCTAAAAAACAATAGAAAAAACACCTTTAAGACTAGGTAAAGCTGGAAAATCTTCATTTTGAATGCTAAATTCTTGGTTTTATTGGACAACACCAACGCTTTGCTTTCGTACCGAACCTGCAAGGAGTAGGTTAAATTATATCATGTTGCAGGAGAAGCAACTCCAAACAAGAATCCAATAGTAGAAAAAGTTAAATTATTAACTACCCATTATGGAAAGAGAGTGAACATTTTTTTTATCAGAAACAAAGAACATTAATTTATTTATATAAACAAATAATGTACATATTCATTTATAATAAAATAAAATTTATTAAAAGCAATAAAAAGAAGTAAGGAAGGTGACCAAAAGTTACCCAAGAGAAAGAAAAAACATACGTACTCCCAACCAAGCTACAAAACCAAAAAACAACCGAGCAAAAGAAACACCCCAGACGCAAATTCTCCAACCACATGGCAGCCTAACAAACATCTTCCATACAACAAGCTCAAACAAGCAAAAAACCAGTCTGTCCGAAAAACAAAACCCCATCAAACACCAAATATCCAGCAATCTAGAACATGAACTCTGTACTTTGTCTTAAGAACTTCCATTGATTTCATAACCTTCTTGCTTGGTCCAATCCCAAATAGACCGATGGCTTCTGAATCTTCTCACTGCAAGAGGAGCCTTCCTGAAATTCTTCAAACCCAGAATTAATCCTCCCTAGCTCCAAAACTGTGTTCTAAAAAAGCTGACATGCAAATGACTCTTCACCCTCTTCTTCAACAGCCCCTACAGATCCAACTGATGTAGGACATCATGTATTTGTACTGTATATTGTATTTACAAACCTTGTATTTGTATTATACATATTTGTATTTGAACTCTTCCCAAACTGAGCCTTAACGACAACAAGGGGGAGTATTAAAAGAGGAGATGCAAAGTCCCATGAGCCTATAGAAGCAAGAGCACATTAAGAAGAACCAGAAAGAGATTTCCTCAACATAAGCCAAAAACCAAGAAAAAACAAAAAAACAAGAGCATTGCATGTACAAGAAGCAATATGTTGGTTGAACACGATGAATTGTATTAATGCAACACAAGGGAATACTTTTTTGAGTAATAAGAGAAGTTCTATCGAAAAATATTTGTTTTTTAAAAGGAAACGATATATTTTATAGATACTTGCAGGAAGTCCTTCAACCAGATGGTTCGATTTGCTCTATCTGAGTAATTAAACGATCTGCTCTAGCCTTCGGTGTTTTCCTTGGTGAAGTTAGTCATATCTATGATTTTTTGGTATTCTTTAAAGCCTTTAGTATGTGCAATCTTTTTCTTCAATCGGGAAACCTTATTCCTTTGCTCCTTGTACCGCTCAAGTTAGTCATATCTATGATCTTTTGGTTGTGACATTTGCAGCACCTGACAATTGGGGAAAAAAAAGGCTAAGCATCTACCATGTAATTTTCTTAAATGCTTAGATTTTATCACTAAAGACGAGTATTTCTTAAAAGCTTAAAGCATCTACCGGTTGAAGGCTAAGCATCTTCCAATTGAGGAAAACCTAAAAATAACAAAAAACATATAAAATGGAAGAAGAGATTTTCAAAAAAATAAATGCTTAGAGAGAGATGTATACCAAATATTGTTACAGTTAGTCATATATCAGATATTGATTTGATCACTAAAGACGAGAAAATAAGCGGAGCAAACCTAGATTTTCGGATGAAGTCGTCAAGTGAACGAAAGAGACAGAGTTTAGTGAGGAATAGAGAGAGGGATGAAATTTTTTTTTACCTTCATACGAAATAGAGAGAAGGATGCAAGAGAAGAAAATCCACGCCGCCGCGTCACCTTTGCTAGTTGGAGAACAAAGAAATAAGAAGTCGATTGAGAGAGAGAGAGAGAGAGAGAGAGAGAGAGAGAGAGAGAAGAAGAAGAAATGAGAAAGAACAGAGGAAGAGGCGGGAAAGGAAAATTGAGTGGTCTCTGCCGCTTTGGTCTGTCGAACCGGAATTTAGACCGGTTTAATTCAGGTTTGGTTATAAAATCCGCCGCGTCAGCCTTTTAAACCAATGTAGATGGCGGTCTTCGAAAGCCTGCCGCCTTAGATATGCCTATTGCCGCAGTTACAAAGACTGCCGGCTTTAACCCTTTTTCTTGTTCTGAAAACCTAAAACTTAAGTTAAAAAACCATCCCAAATACACTTTATTCAACCAATAGATTGGCTTTGTGGTGAAGTTGTTTTTTAGTAGCTTCTTCAAAACAGCTGAACCAAAGCTGTGAAAACTCTCCCAAATGGGCTCATAAAGCTCCCATTGACAGGTCACGAACTCTTACACAATTCAATCAAAGCTGTGAAAGCTCTCCCAAATGGACCTATAAAGCTCCCATTGGCGAGTTGTGAACTCTTACACTTCCTTATTTCTTGAACTTTCATTTCGTGGGCGACAAGTGTCTAATTACACAAACTGAATAATGATGCACATATAAAGTGCAAGAGATCCGAGATCATGTCTCCAAGCTAGGGCTATCAATGGATTGTAGAAGTTAAAGTCAAGTTTAGTTCTCCAAGTTAGGCTTTATTCTTTTAATTCTTGTTCATCTTGAGAAATAATGAATAATATTGAAATGTTTGGTTACAAAATTATTGCTATAGGCCTTATCTTTTCAGAATGAAAAATCAACCAACAACACAAAATTTAAGGTAGCATGAAACATAAAAAGCAATCATGCCCCATCTTGCTTATTTTCATTATTTAAAGAAACTTTGCTAGTGGTTGTTAATCGTTGGCCTAGGTCTACAAAACTATCGCCATGGATGTTTATTGCCTTATTGGCAAACTGCCATGGAAACTTACGCCAACAGATATTGATCGTTTGCCATCCACCGACAAACATCTATTGTTGACAGTTTTTGAGACCTAGAAAGACAATTTATAATTGTTGGCATAGAGTTTTTTTTTTTTTTTTTTTTTGTTAACAATGAAAATGAGCAATATATGGCACTTGTCATTCTAAAAAAATCATTTAAAAAAAAAACATTTGTTCCATATCAATATTTTCTCATCATGCCATTTTTTACCAAGTCTTGTTCATTCTAGAATTTCATCTTGGGTAAGAATGAGAAAGAACTAGAGTTAAACCAAACATGACCTAAAAGCCTGGTTCAACACCAAATCCAATTATAGATTTTGGATGTTTGAACTTGTATTTGATTAATAATGGTATTATCTATGGTTTTAACTCCATATAGTATGTGTTTGGAATCGTGGACGTTTATTTACTAAACGTTTTGTACTTGATTTGTTTGGAAAACCGAGAAAAGTAATAATGAACCTGTTTATTGACACTTAGGCACCATTATGTGACAGTTAGACACTGGCTTAGCCTTGCCTACGCTTGGCAGGCTTACGTTAGGGACATCATCGTCATTTTTGCCTGTAAGATTTTTGGGAGAATTGATGTTATCTTCAGGCAGACCACCAAAAGCTTAACGTACTCTTTGAGGAGGGGTAGTCGACCTCCTTGGGTCCCTAACCTTGGCACTCTTAGACCTTCACCCCCTTGCGGGGCGGCCCTGGTTAACGGCTAGCATGGCTACCAGGGTTCCTCATG
Organism: Nelumbo lutea; assembly: GCF_056320005.1. NCBI lineage: Eukaryota > Viridiplantae > Streptophyta > Magnoliopsida > Proteales > Nelumbonaceae > Nelumbo > Nelumbo lutea. Next base: position 16,419,817 of record NC_142691.1, read on the forward strand.
GGTGCACACATGTTCATGGGGACAATGTTGGACCGGCACTGTGCTGCCGACACTCAAGGGAGGCTTGGCATGCGGGCCTGGCTCAAGCATGACCCTTCACCTCACCAGCCCCTTGCCCAAGCTGATTGAGCCATCCCATTGCCTCTAGCGCACGGGTGTGTTTCGGCCCAAGCGGTTGCCTATCATCATGGCACACAGGTGCCTGTCATCATCGACATACAGGAGACCCTTCACATCGGTGCCAAGTCACCTCATTAGCGCATGGTCGCCTTGCATTATGGTTGTCCCCCTTTAGCATGTAAGCGGCGCCTTCCATGGATCGGTCTGAGCCAAAAGAGTGCCCCGGCCATTGGACTTCGGGTCATGATCCAATGCTACTGACTTTGGTGGAGCATCCCATCGGACAACTCCTATCCTCTAAGCGCAGAAAGGCTTGTCCTGGCCTACCTTGGCCTGGACTCCGCACGGGTTCCTTTTGCTATAGAACTACTCCCGTGACAATTAGGCACCACATTAGCAAAACAATGAATAAACGCCTACCCGTTGGGAGAAGCACTAAAGTGAAGCTTCCCCCAATGATAGGCGTGCACATAAATCGAAGCCTACTTTTGCAAGTCCCTATGCATACGGATTCACATAATGGGAGAAATGTTGAAGTGACACCTATGTGGCATCATTTATTTAATAAATGCCCACGTTTCAAAGCACCCTCATAATGTATCTCCATCAATATTGGATGAAAGCTAAACTACTGTAGCCGAAGTAGCAGCAAAGAGAAGAAGAAGAAGAAGAGATGCTGGAATGCCGAACTGCACTACTCAGTCGACAGTACTATTATTTATATTATGATGTAGTACAATGATACAGGAAGTTACTAGAATGCCCCTGATTAGTGATGGGACACCCATACAACTTAAAACATTAAACAAGATTAGGCCCATTAACAAAGGCCTAGTACAGGACAACTTAAACTTAAGTATAGGCTAATAAGAACTCTTATCAACTGAATACTCATACATACAAAGACTTCAATCCAACACTCCCCCTCAAGCTAAGCATGGATATCAATCATGTTTAACTTGCCAAGCATGTCCCTAAACTTTGCTACAGCCAACCCTTTAGTCAGTACATCTGCAATTTGCATCTCAGATGGAGTATAAGGCACACAGAGTTCACCCGAGACAATTCTTTCTCTAACAAAGTGCCGATCAATCTCAATATGTTTTGTCCTGTCATACTGCACGGGATTGTTGGCAATGTTGATGGCAGCTTTATTGTCACAATACAGTCTGAGAGGACCTTCAGCCTTAATGCCAAGTTCATTAAGAAGAATTCTGAGTCATAAGAGTTCAGCAACCCCATGGGCCATAGCTCGATACTCTGCTTCTACACTTGATCTAGCCACTACATTATGCTTTTTACTGCGCCATGTGACCAGGTTTCCTTCCACAAATGTACAGTAACCCGAGGTTGACTTCTTGTCTCCAATAGATCCAGCCCAATCTGCATCAATGTAGGCTTCAATTTCAATTCTATTATTTTTCCTGAAGAGAATTCCCTTCCCTAGGCAAGTCTTCAAGTACCTGAGAATCCTTTCAACTGCTTTCATATGAGGGATCTTTGGAGAGTGCATAAATTGATTGACAACATGCACATCATAAGCAATATTTGGCCAAGTGAGGGATAATTATATCAGCCTCCCTACCAATTTTTGGTATCTCTCTTTATCACAATAGTCCTTCCCTACTGATTCCTGCAGGTTATGATTCTATTCCATTGGAGTATCTGCTGGCCTGCACCCCATCATGCATGTTTCCTCTAGGAGGTCAAGAACATATTTCCGCTGGTAGATTCCCTCTCTTGACCTGGCAACTTCAATCCCAAGAAAATATCTCAAATGACCCAAGTCTTTGATCTCAAATTCAGAAGCTATAAACTCCTTCAGTCTTTTTATCTCTTCCAAATCATTCCCGACAATTACCATACCATCCACATAAACAATGAGTGCAGTAAGTTTGCTATCCTGTCTCCTTATGAACAAGGTATGGTTTGCACCACTCTGAGTGTACCCCACTTTCTTCATAGCCCCACAGAGCCTCTCAAACCATGCATGGGGAGATTGCTTCAACCCATATAATGCTTTCCTCAGTTTGCACACCTTTCTACTAAAGTCATAGCCTGGTGGAGGTTCCATAAATACCTCTTCATGAAGGTCACCATTTAATAAGGCATTCTTCACATCCAGCTGATGAAATTCCCATGAAAAATTTGCTACTAGTGACAATAGAACCCGAATTGTGTTGAGCTTTGCTACTGGGGCAAAGGTTTCTTTGTAGTTAATCCCTTCTTTCTGAGTAAACCCCTTTGCCACAAGTCTGGCCTTGTACCTTCCAATGGACATGTCATCCCTGTGCTTTACAGTAAACACCCACTTGCACCCAACAGTGGTCTTCCCCTCTGACATATCCACTAATTCCCAAGTTATTGCTTTCATCTCTTCATTTATAGCTTCTTTCCACCTTGGATCAGACACAACATCTGAGTACCTAGAAGGAACACACACACCGGAAAGAGAAGACACAAAGGAGTGATAGGCAGGAGATAAATGTGAGTAAGAAACAAAATCAACAATGGGGTGTCGGGTGGTGCAAGAGCGGATAGGCTTATGGAGAGCAATAGGAAGATCCAGATCAGAAGTATGAGAGTTGAAATTACCTTGGGTTGTAGAGACAGATTGATCCGAGTCCAACTGGTTGTTGTCATGAGGTTGAGGGCCTCTTTTTCTTTTGTTGTATGTAACTATCTCTTTTTGTTGTCTATCGGAGCCTTCAGGAACATCTGCAGCATTAGGAGAAGTAACCGGCATAGTGGGAGCCTCACTGGGTTGACTCGAAATGTCACAACAAGGAGTAGGAGGAGAGAATGGAAGACCCAAGGCAGATAGGGGAACATAAAAGGAGGGAGAATGAGAATCCTCTTCCATCCCACTTGTCTCCCCCTGAAGAGGATTCTGAGAAGACTGAAAATAGGGTTGAGACTCAAAGAAGACCACATCTCTGGTGACATGCTTTCTCTTGGAGATAGGGTCATAACACTTGTAACCCTTTTGTATAGGAGAGTACTCCAAGAATATTCCCTTCGTAGCCTTAGGATCCAGGTTGGTCTTCTTTGGATCCTTCACATGTATGAAACATATATAGTCAAAGACCCGAGGAGGAAGGGGAAAGTCTGGAAGAGTGGGGCACAAAACAAAGGAAGGGGTTTTCATACCCAACACCTTAGATGGCATCCGATTTATCAGATATGATGCAAAAAGTACGACTTGAGACCAGTATTGCTTGGGGACTTTGTGCTGGAATAGTAAGCCTCGAGCTGTCTCCAATAGATGTCTATTCTTGCGCTCAGCAACCCCATTCTGCTGAGGAGTATAAGCACAGGATGACTGATGTAGTATGCCAGCATCTTCCATGAATAAGTTCAATGATTATTCAAAGTATTTAGCAGCATTGTCTGACCTGAATTGCTTAATCTTCTTATTAAACTGTGTTTCAATCATCTTGCAAAATGCCATGGTTATCCGTGGTACTTCATCCCGTCCTTTTAACAGGTAGATCCATGTACAACGAGAGTAGTGGTCAATAAAACTGATAAAGTACTGGAAGCCATCAAAGGAAACAATGGTGAAGGGCCCCAGACATCAGAATGAACCAAATCAAAAGGAGCACAAATTTCATTGCTGGAAATTGGATACACAGTTCTACATTGTTTTGACATTTGACATACTTCACAAGTTAGACTCTGACTTGGAATGCCCTTAAACAATTCAGGAAACAACATTTCTAATGAGGAGAAAGACACATGACCTAGCCTAGCATGCCAAAGATGCAGCTTAGCTATTGATTCCACACTTTCCGGATTACTAACAGCAGATGCTTGTAAGGCTGAGTCGATGCCCGCATCAAGGTAGTAGAGGCCTCCATACTCATGACCGCACCCAATCGTTATCCTTGTCAATCTGTCTTGGAAGACACAATGAGTAGGAAAAAAGGTTATACTACAATTCAAATTTTTGGTAAGTTTTGAAACAGACAAAAGATTTGAGGTAAGACTGGGAACATGTAAAACTGATTTAAGAGAGAGGTTCTTGCTTAGGTCAACAATTCCCTTTCCAGAGATAGTGGAGAAAGACCCATCAACAACTCTCATCTTATCTTGACCAGACAACAAATGATATGAAGAGAATAGGGAAGACATATGTGTCATATGGTCAGTAGCACCGGAATCAATAACCCAAGAAGTAGAGTCAATAGAACCAGTGGCACTGAAGGCAGAGGTTGTATTTGATCTAGCAAGAGATGTAGAAGCAAAAGAATTATTTCTTAGGTGGGCTAATGCCCTGCTAAGGACCTCAACCTCACTAGCAGTGAAGCCCAAAGTACAAGTTCCAGAGGAATCAGCAACCTGTCCCATAGGAGAAGAAGACACTGTTGGTGTATTTTGTGAGTTGTCATCATTGTTGCTGGTGACAAAATTCCCACTTGTCGCAGGCCTGTTATCTCTAGAAGAAACATCTTTGGGTATTGAAGACATCTTGACTGCAGCCACTGTGTAGGTGACACTGATTAAGACTAGCTGAAGCAGTTCTGAAGGTTCTGAACCAGTTCTGGAGCAGATCTGATTAGCTGAAATGATCACAGCAGGTTCTGACAGCACTCAACACAGTTTCAGACTTGCCGAGATTGTCAAAGTTCTGAAACAGTTCGGTTACAACAGCAAGCAAGGAGTTCTGTGCTGGTAACTGATATGAAGCTAAGGGTTCTCAACTATTGTGCTATGCAGACTCCACTTGAACTTCGAGTACTGCAACTGTAAAGAGAGTGCCCTTCCTTGCGACCAATACTAGGACTGCTGACATCAGTCCTCAACTAGGGTTCACGGTGCTGAACAATCTGGAGCTAGCAGCTCCCTAGGTAATCTCACAGCAGTGGTGAGGGGTTTTGGACTGATAACCACCCTGAACTTGGAGCTGTTTGCCACATTGCTATGCTGGTAGAAGTGTTCACAGTGCTGGTAGGACACTAGATAGACTTCACTTGGGCTGAACCAAAAACTGCAACAGTTCGGGTATAGTAGCGAGTGAATAGTTCGAGGCTGCAACAGTAGCAAGTGAGCAGTTCGAGGCTGCAACAATTCGGGAAAGAAGCTAAGTCTGTGCGAGTCTTGTTGGAGCACCGAAGCTGCAACTGTAGAAGTAGCTAAGCCCCTTTCGGCTAGTGCTAGGGCTGCTGAAATTAGTCCTCAACTAGGTCTGTCCTACACTGACCTCTCTTAGTAGCCAAATAGCTACTATTTGCTGGAAATAACCTAGTAGGACATCTACTTCTGGGTCTTACTTCCCTTGAGTCCTACAACCAAGAGAAATCCTAGGTTCAAACTTGCTTTACTCTCTTACACCCTTAGGTCTTCACTGCAGCAACCCAGAAAAGGAAGAGAGAAGATGAAAAGACAGCAAGAGAAGAGAGTGTGTGCCGGCTAAACCAGGAAGAAGCTAATGCTCTGATACCATGAAAGCTAAATTACTGTAGCTGAAGTAGCAGCAAAGAGAAGAAGAAGAAGAAGAGATGCTGGAATGTCGAACTGCACTACTCAGTCGACAGTACTATTATTTATATTATGATGTAGTACAATGATACAGGAAGTTACTAGAATGCCCCTGATTAGTGATGGGACACCCAGACAACTTAAAACGTTAAACAGGATTAGGCCCATTAACAAAGGCCCAGTACAGGACAACTTAAACTTAAGTATAGGCTAATAAGAACTCTTATCAGCTGAATACTCATACATACAAAGACTTCGATCCAACATTGGAGATCAATTAAAGAAAAATTTATTTTATATATAACATAATTATGTATATCAATAGATACACAACAAGTTTATACATGATAAATTTAATACCTCATGTTCTTATACATATATGTTGCTACCAAATATGGGGCTGTGGGCAACAAGGGAATTTCGCTGGTGTTCGTGGCCGGTAGGCCCAACCTGTAAGTAGAAGAAAAGTACATGTCAGAGGCCTTGGGTGTTGGGTGTTATTCTAGGGGCAAAGACTCTAACGGTCAAGTTAGCCATGTGCCAAAGAGGGGTCAAACCAGGCTTGAAACGAGGGTTCATAGCTTAGTCCTTAATTGCTAAGGATAATTCTCTTGGTATTCTGAATGCAATAGGGTAAGTTTGAGTAAGTGTGTTTACCTTGAGATGAGCACCCCCTTTTTATAGCTGACCTTGCCTTGGAGTGGTTGGAGGCAGTTGGTAATGTGTGGCCAGGATTTAATTTGGCCGATGCCACATGGTGCAGTTCGAGGCTTGCCAAGTATACCTACATCACTTACCCCCCACCCTCGAGGTCGTAGTGGTTGAGGCCGGGTGATACACTGAGTGGAGACCTCGGCCTTGGCCAAAGAGAGTACTACGTAGCTGCGTGGAGGCGTCGAATGGCGTGTTGGGTGCAGACCTCGGCTTTGGTCGAAGAGAGTATCATGCAGTTGAGTGGAGATGTTGATCTCGATTGTTGAGGGCTCTTCTTGGTGACTATGTGGCGATTGCTTCCTTGCTTGCTTCTCACCTCATTGGAGGAACACAATGGGCCAAGAACATAGGACCATGGCCGGCATTGGTGTGGGACACCCGCGTTCGTTGGTTGTATCCCGCACGGGTGTCGTTGTCATCAAGTGTGGGTCCGTGCTAGGGACGGGCATCGATGTCAACTGGTCATGGCCATGTGTAAGACGATGTGGAGGGTCGCCCTATTTGGGTCGCTCTTGACCCAGAGTTAACAGGTGGACTGCTTTGTTCCTTCAGCGTCGTCTTGTCTCCCTAAGGTCGATGCCACGTGTAATGTGTCAATCCGAGTTGTCAGGTCAGCTATTTCACGGCCGTTGGATCAAAGAGCAAGCGAGGGCTCTTTCCAAGATGTACTATATTTCGGGGGGCTATAGGACTACAGTCCCCTGTGTTGGTGACCGATAGTGGCAACCCGTTGAGGAGGAGGGGTGTGTGCATGAGCACTACCTCCACCTCGGCCTTTGTTTCCCTTTGCCTCCTCTTGTCCCTAACATCCTCAACCACTACAACATTTTCCTCAGCCAACTTGCTTCGAACGCAGTTAGGACCATAGTGGTTGTGTTGGTGATGGCTCGCCTTTGAGGTGTGTCTGTGACCCTAAAAGTCTTAAACAGAGGAAGCCTTGGTGTGCGTTGGCCTTAGCCCTGCCCCCTCGGTATCGGCACTCCTACTGTTGGCTAGCTATGTTGTCTGCTTAATTTTCCTTGTCTTTCCTTTAACATAGTCTTTCTTTGTTGCTGAAATGGACGGGAACTTGAAGGACAAACTCATGCAAGTAGCAATGGCAAAATCTAGGAAGGGCCCGGACGAGAGACCTCCAAGGAGGTTGAGCGAGAAGGAGCTGCCGAGGCCGAGAGGAGAATGGTGGCCACACTCAAGCGGCCAACCGATGCCCCTCAAGATTAGAGGGTGAAGACGTTGGCGGTGAGGGACCACCGAGCTAAGGGTGTCGCTAGAGGTTCTCGACAGTCGGGGCCTCATTCCTTAGATCCACGCGATGACATCCTGTTGGAGGTTCTCCCTGGGTTGTCATACACTACTCAATAAGCTGGCCAAGGTAATTCTTGATCTTCACTTGCTTGGTGCTATTATTCTAGTACTTAGTTTTTTTTAACTAACGAAGGTTTCTTGTGTCTTCGTAGACGTTCTTGTGCGTCATTGGCTTATGTGACAAGGTGGAGGTTTTGTTGTATTAACTCCGATTGTCGTAGAAGGAGAACAAGCAGCTGAAGCACCAACTGGTCGAGAAGTGGACCAGCCGAGAGGCCATTGTCAAGGCAGCCCGTGAGGAGCATGGGCACCGCAAGAAACTTGAGTCTGAGGTGACGGATAAGAGAGCAGCTGAGGGCTGACAGGGTCTCGTTGGATGGGGCGGAAGAAAAGCTTCAGGAGGCATCCGTTCGATCCATGAAGGAGTACAAGGCCTCTAAGGCCCATAAGGACGAGCTGGCCGAGTTTGGCACCGCTCCTTACTTGGAGGGCAATGAGGATTATGTCTCAAGTGTTGGTGCTCCTCCAGGATTTTGATGTTAGCCAGTTAGGGCTTCGTCCTCCAAGCCAACAAGCGGCGACCAACGAGCATGTTGACATCAAGGCTAAATGAAGGCACTCACATAGGGTTGAGGCTCCCACTGGACAACTTTGTAAGGGGCTCAGCCTCCCCCATCAGGGCCCTCTTTTTTGTAAAGATTTGAGTGCACAATGAATACACTTGAGTTTTTTTGTCAAACTTGTGCCTTTTTCTTTCTTTTTTTCCTCGTCTTTTCCTTTCTTTTTATGTAAGGGGCCAATGCCCTCATTGAAGAGGCATAATTTGCAAAGAAACTCATAAATCCTGGCTTAGCTACCTACGAAGGTGTTCCTCTTTAAGGTTGTTAAGTCAAGGCTAACTCTCATCGCTGAGGTCTCGGGACTCACTTCCTTAGTGAGAAGGAAGGGAGGTGATGCCTTAGTCTGCCTGGCGTATTTTTCTTTAAGGGTTTAGAGACCGGACTCGCATGTGGCCGAGGCCCAGCGAATGGTGCTCGGTTGAGGCTGTGGAGTACCTTTGCCTTAGTGAGGTAGCATTAATCGTTTAGTGTGTTTGTTCATCGCGTTTTGTGTTAAGCGATGGTTTGATGTTAGCTCTTTGGCTTAAACAGAAACTCACTTCTTCGGAGAGTCTTTGAGGATGAGGCCAATGTCAAAGGCTGCTCGTTAACGATGAATGAGTTCCCGTAAGCTTTTGCCTTAGCTAAAGAAGGCGACTAGGCATATGACCCTTTAAGAGTCATGTGTCTTGGGCCGATGTCCGATTCAAGCGTACAACCTTGGTGAAGGTTGTGTGCTATAGCCAGTCATTCGGCGATGGGGGGTGTCCTGACGATTGGATGAGACGAGGACATTTACACTAAAGTGACTCAAGCCGAGGAGAGATGAATTTGCATGCTTTATTCACAAAGTTTCCACTAGTCATATTTACACCATTGACAATACATTTAGATTTCATCGACATTCCAAGTGTGAGGCCACTGGTCTTCCTTTTACTAACAGAGCATGGGCAGGTAGGTAGAGGCTTCTCATATTCTCTAGTGGCCTAGCCGAAGGCTTGGATGAAGGTGCATTTGATCAAGTGGTCTACTAATTTTGATGCTTTCATGGTGGGCTTGACCCGACTTGTATTGTCTCCTCGGGCTTGGCCTCAGCTTGCTGGTTCGTCCCTAACGCCAAGCCCTTCCCAATGGTAAGGCTCCTCAGTTCTTGCCTTTTAGCGTTGTAGTGTAGCACTGCCTGGCAATTTGTCTGTCCCCCTAACTACTCCCACGCCATGCTCAATAGGAAACTTCATAACTAGGTGATAGGACAAGATGGTTGCCTTGGGTGCATGAAGGGCCGACCTCCTTATGATAGCATTATATGGGGAGCCTATGTCACACCGAAGATCTTGGTCATCTGTGTGACTTGCTGAGGCTTGGTTCCTATCATGACTGGTAGGGTTATCTTCCCCTTGGGTTTAATGACTTCTATAGAGAATCCTACTAGTGGCATGTCTACAGGTTGCAACTGATATGGCGTCGATTACATCTTCTCATACGTGTAACAAAATATCGGCTGAGGAGTTGTTGTCTACGAGGACTCTCCTCACAACATAGTTGGCGATGGTGATAGACACCACCAACACGTCATTGTGGGGTAGTGAGATCCCTTGTAGGTCATCGTCGGTGAAGGAGATGGCGTCTTCCGGCCTTAGTCCTTTAGGTGTCGATCTCTGGATGTTAAACTGTGAGCGTATGCATTTTCACCGAGACCGATCCCCCAACAATGACATCAGTAACTCTAGCCAAGGGGGGATGGGCTTGGGACCCAACCTGTCATTGTCGATATGAGGACAAGATGCCGGTATCGCCTCCGACATACTCTTTTAGGTGCCCGTGGAGGATGAGAGACTCGATTTTATCCTAGAGTTCGTAATAGTCTTTGGTATTGTGGCTGGTGCCACGGTAGTACTTGCAGTACTTCTTGGGGTTATCTCTTTTGGGATTCATTTTTAGTTTGGCCGGCCACCTCATATATTCCTCCTTCCCTACTTGCAATAGTATATGTATTCGGGAGGAGTTCATAGGCGTATTTTATTGAAGGAAGGGGTCGATAGCCTCTTTTTATTGTCTTTGTTGGTGTGGTCATTGCTGCGGCCTTCCCTATCCTTCCTCTTCATGTCTGTGACCCCTCAGTTGGTCTCAACCTTTGGTTCTTGGAGGCGCTCATTGGCCTCGACCTCCTTGACAACAATGTTCTTTTGTGCTTTCTTCAAGAACTTAGCCTTGTTCTTAGGTGGGGTTTTGGAGATGGGACCATTTGAGGGGTCCGGGCCGAAAACCGTTGATGGCTGCATGCATGGATATCGAGGGGTCAATGTCTCTTACTTCGAGCTTTTCTCACTTGAACCAGTCAATGTATGCCCGAAAGCTTCTTTCGCGCTTTTGCTTGATTGACATAAGAGGTATGACAATCTTCTAACATCGTTGATTGCTGACGAAGTGGGAGAGAAGGATGTTGGCAAACTGGTCACAGGAGTTGGGCTGAGGGGGAGCATGGAGAACCATCTGCGCACTGCTCCCTTGAAAGTGGCTTGGAAGGCTTGGCACATTAGGGCATCAAAGTACCCATAGAGGAGCATGAGTGCCTTGAAGCTCTCCAAGTGGTCATCTGGATCTGTGCTCCCACAGTAAGTCTCTAGAGTGGGAGCATTGAAGTGAAGTGGGAGCAACTCCGAGGTGATGGAATCAATCCGAGTGGACAAGGGGTTCTCACCAGTGAAGGCATCGCCTCGGCCCACCTTCACCAGCCATATTTGATCTTGGATTGCGCCTATATGCGCTTGATGGTCACTGAGTCATCGGTTGATAGAGGCTTGGACCTCGTCCAGGTTCTCTCTCACGTGGAATGGGTCGGCCTTGTTTTTCCAGAGTGCTCATATGCTGGCACGTCATGAGCCTTGTGAGCTTGGAGATTGTTGAGAAGATCGTGAAGATCTAACACTGGTGAGGGAGAGGTGTAACATCGGCCTCTAGCCCTCGAAGGAGGGCTGTAGTGGCCAGAATGCCCGCCATCGTCCTAGTTATCATGGGGAGCCAAGAGGTCTTTGACGGGGGCTTGCTGGCCCATTGATTGCTGTTGTTGGACATCGAGGGGTCAGCCTTCCTGGGGCCGATCGGGCACTGGCCTAGTGGTACATGAGTGGAGTGTCCACTGTATTGCCCTTGGCTTCCGACGAGGCGACCATCGTGCGGGCAGCCTCTTGTTGGATGCCCCACCTCGTCCAATCTTTGGGCTAGGTTGTTTAGCCTGTCGAGGACTAGTTTGAATTGGTCCATAGTAACTAAGTTATGAGCATTTTGAGTGTGGTCTTGCTTATCGACCATGTTAGATATTTGATTAATTATGTTAAGTTTTTCCTTAAAGCGAAGTCTTGAAAAATTCACACAGATGGCGCCGATTATTACTACCAAAGATGGGGCTGAGGGTAATAAGAGAAATTCATTGGTATTCGATGGCAACGAACTCGACTTATAAGTAGGAGGAGAGTACACATTAGAGGCCCCGGGTGTTATCCTAGGGGTAGAGACTCCAATGGTCAAGTTAGCCAAGTGCCAAAGAGGGATTGGACCAGGCTTGATAAGGGCTCAAAACTTAGTCTTTAATTGCCAATGATAATTCTCATGGGATTTTGAATGCAAGAGGGTAAGTGTGAATAAGCGTGGAACACCCCTTTTTATAGCTTACCATGCCTTGGAGTGGTTGGAGGAAGTTGGTGATGTGCGGCCAGTATTTAATATGACACATCACATGGCACAATCCGGGTTAAATCCGAATCCAATCAGATGCGGCTGTATCTGGGTCTGATCCGAATTCGATCGTATTACAGTCGAGTCAAAGAATACATACACGTGTATGTTGAGATGGATGAGGTCTGACGATTACTTTTTCTCATTCGATGCCCTAGCGCCTGCGACGAACAATCTGAGAGAGCCGTCACTCCCACTGTTGCAGGTGATATGCTCGTCAAACTATTTCTTTCCCGTTCGATTCATCTTTCTGTTCCTGCATTGTTCTCTTTAATGGTTTACCCTCTCTCTCTCTCTCTCTTCCCCATGTCTGCGTCTCTCTGCATCTCTTTCTCACTCTGTCTCTTTCTTTCTATCTTGATTCATTTCACCACCTTTGCTGTTGAATGATAAATGAAGTTATGGATCTTGTCTTATTTATATATTCCAAAAGATCTGCTTAATGCTTAAAATCTTCTTAGATACTTGGATATTATAGGCAAAATTGTTGTCTGTGTTAATTTATTAAGTGATTCAAGGCTTTCTTCAAATTATAGATGCACAGTTAGATGTGGCTCACAGATCGGATTCATTTTTCCTCAACATAGAGAGATTATCTGTTTTCACTGGAGTACTGAACTACGGAGGAAAATACCTCTGCTGCATCTACGAGTTCAGCACAAACCCGAAATGTATATCTGTTTTAACTTGAAGTTCGACTAGCCGTGTACTTAATTATAAACCTGGAATACATCCATCACGCTCTTGCAGTATTGCTGCATCTATAGTTTGCTTCCATGGATAGAATTACTTTATAATATGGGACTATGTGAATTTCAAGCAACCGATTGTGCGTACAACAATGCAGTGCATGTCTAGTGACTCCGGTCTCCAGGAACAAACACTGCAGATCCAGGTGTTTCTTGCCTGGATATTTGCCCACGTCTAGATATACAACTGCAAGTAACCTGAACTTCATTGTACCTAGTCTGTCTCATTGCACCATATAACTGAATCGGAAAAAAAATGTTGGATTTAATTTGAGGAAGAAACAGCTAGATTCTTATCCCATTATGCCATAATGAGTGGTCTCAACACAGACATACACACTCGACATAAAACTATAAATTATACAATAGAAGACAGGTATATCTGGAGTGCAGACATCCTCCACATTTAATAAGCAATAATTTCATTGTGTGGCATCTGAATGATATTCCAAAGAAGAAAATTCCACTTTTGAATTGTTGATCTCTTTTCCTTTTACTGTAACCTTTAGATTATATATATTTTACATGAAGGTCAGAAAAAAATCAATAGCTACAGAAAGGCAGTAGAAAGCAAAATTAAAGTTGATACTTGATCAACATAAACAAATTCACATGAACCCATATCTTGAACTAAGGCAGCATTATGAATCTTCCATTTTCATTATTTATTTCCATGTTTTCACTTCACATGAAGAGTTTTTTACTCTTCCGTATATGGTTTTTTTCCCTCCTTGTATCAGCATTATGAATCTGAAGCTCATTTCTTGATCCTGAAACTCTGAAGAAGAAAAAATATCACCAGATTTAAGAAGTAACGGAGGAGGGCCAAATCTAAGGATACTTAGACTAGTTAGTAGTTTCATGGTGGAAAAGGAACAATAAGTAGGCATGTAGACATATGAACGTATTTGCAAGCCTGCAATTTATTACTGAGAAGTAGTGCATTGTATCTTTAGTAAGCGGAAACTAGGAGTTATCCATAACTTAACCAATAATCACTGAAACCAATTAAAAAGAACTGGAACTCTAGAAGTAGTGCATCTTTTTAATAAATGGAAAGGATTTGTCCAGAACTTTCCCAAAAACTTTTATAATTTGATTTGGGTTTGGAAACTAAGCACTCTACCTTTTTTTTTGACAAGTAAAGAGGAAATTTTATTAAAGTATATAAAAAATAAGTGATACAATGATCTTCCCACACAAAGGCATGAGGTGCAGCCTCAAAATACCAAAAGATTATAGTTTAGCCCATAAAAGGTTATTCCTATGCACCCATTGCTTAGCTAGACAATCATGTAGCCCATTTGCCGATCTCCTTTCCCATTGAACATTGTCATGTTAGAAATGAGCCATTTAAACCTCTTCATCTCTCTCATTTAGGCCCAAACAACAGGTTCCAGAGACCTTAGCCAACTAATAACCAACCTGGAACCCCCCTGCCTTAATAAGTAATCTGTCAACACTCATCTCCTTAGCCAATTGTACCCCTACAAAACATCTTGAATCTCAACTTTGGTTGAATCCCCCACACCTAGCGGACCCAAGAATATAGCAACTGTGTTGCCAGTTACATCTCGGAACACCCCTCCTACTCCTGAAGGCTTGGGTTCCTAGACGGGTTCCTAGACTACTACCATCAAAGTTGAATTTAATGAAGTCGTCTTCAAGAGTCCATTTTATCAGAGGCTTGACCTGTTGACCATTAACGTTGAGCTCCTTGCTATTGCACCCCAATTCCTCCATAGATCATCAAAGGAAACTAGAGAGAAAATATCTAGTGCTTTGGCTCATAGAATGGTCCTACTAAAAATGCAATCCCAGATATCATCATTCTTTTCCTTATCATTAAAAATTCTGGCATTCCTCTCCTCGCAAACTGTCCTGACCAACGCTGCTCTAGCACATCTCCTCAAGATTTTATCCCTTCTCTTAGGCCACTTGAAAATGGTAGGGTCGGAGAGATCACAAATTTGTAGCAGCAAAAACCACTTGCACTCAAAAAAGATCAAACAACCTTTCCCACAAGTTGGCAGCAATAGGGCACAAGACAAGAAGATGGTAACAACGCTCACTATTGGCTTTACACAAGGTACACCAGCCCGAGGAGAGATTGATGTATGGTCTTTTTCTCTGTAGATTGTCTAGGGTATTTAGCTTCTTGATGATGCGCAATCAGGTCGGTCCTAGCTGTCGGTAACCTTGCCTCTGATGGAGCTGAAGATGCTTGAAACAAGGAAGAAACTAGAGATTTCCGGGGAGGAACCCGGTAAGAACACTCCGAAGCTCAAGTTAATATTCTTGAGAAGGCAAGGAAAATAATGGATTTCAAGACCAGAAAGCACAAATATCACATATCTCTTTCTCTGGGGGAAGAAGGTCTTTTATAACCACTTGGTGCACTCACTCCCAAGTTTCTGGCAGGTCAGGTATAACTGCCTTTGGGGGGGAGGGGCAGACACAACTGCCACTGTCCTCTCTGTTAGGGCCGTCTTTGCCACAACTGAGATGGCGGTAGCAGGTGGTCGTTACGGAGTGATTTCCATCTGTCAGATCCAGACCAGCCTGGCGTGCTGCCTCAGAGTACGGACCTGTCAGGTACGGTTTTACAGTTGCGCGACCTGGAGCCGAGGTGTCGGAGTGGTGCGCGAGGTGAAGTCTTGAGTTCGAATGGGAGTATGTCCTATTGTTCCGAGGTGCCGGCATACGGTCCGGACTGACCCGAGGTGGGTTAGTCTAGGCTTTGCCCCTCGCGGGCTTCTCTGTTAACCTCGGGATTCTTAGGGAGAGCTCGGGTTTCACCCTCAAGGAAGTGTGGGTTCCTTTTGGGGAGCTTGGGCCTCTTCTTGGGGAACTCGGGAGCTCGGGCCTCTTATTTAGGATATGGCCGTGCTACGTCACCGTGCCGATCTGACGTTCCTGCCAGGTAACCCCGTCTTCTTCCACGTGTTGCACAGCCAGGGGGTCGGACCAAATCTACCTCCATCACATCTCATGAAATGCTTCCTAGCAAAGAGCTTAAACCGTGGGAGGGATAGTGATGGGGTTTAACTTAAGGCGTATAAAAAGAGAACCAAAGCTGATCTTATGCTTATTTGGCATCATTATGATGATGTGGGGCCCACATGGGAGCTGGGTTAGCTGTTGGACAGGACTTATTTGACTTTCTTATATTTCTGGACAGTAAGGGTAATTTTGTAATTTTGCTTGTTGGGGGGGGTGTGTGGTTATGTTTGACAATAGGTCTTAGTCTATTAATTTCCGTTTGTTTAGCTTTATGTTTGTAATTGTTTGTGGCAAGTTTCTTCCTTTCGAAGGGGGGGGGGTGTGGTTATGTTTGACAATAGGTCTTAGTCTATTAATTTCCGTTTGTTTAGCTTTATGTTTGTAATTGTTTGTGGCAAGTTTCTTCCTTTTGAAGCTTCTTTCTAATTAAGCTTGTAAGGCTCATTTGGAGAACATTTTTGCCAATGAACAAAGAAGTTCTGTACAGAATCTGGTGTGATTTCCCTACCCTTAAGTGTGATTACCTAGGGTTTTCATCTTATTTTTATCTTTTCTCTTCTCTTCTTTCTTTGTACGTTGTTTGTTATACACATCTAGACCTAGGTTGCAAGAATAGTTCTAAATCACGAAGATCTTGCACGGTTGCACCAATTTGCTATCAGAGAAGGGATCAACACTATGACAACATGTAGTGAGAAGAACTTTAGAGGGAGATTGAATGATAGGAAATGGGATGATTTCATTTACATGATCATGGAAAGGGTTGATGCCTTGGAAGCTCAACTGCTCAAGTCAAGGAGTTACAGCAAGGTTCTCAACAGATTGTCCGTAGCTTTTCCTTATTCTCCTTAGCAATGTTGTTAATCTAGTGGACCATTCAGATTGTCCATATTGTCATTCGACATTGCAATTCATTCACATGTGACACTGCAGTGTGAAGACTGGTCGACCTTTGAACTATGAAGGAAGTGATAGTGAATCTGGATTTGATTACTGGAGCGCAGCTTGGTTGGTCGCTTTGTTAATTCCAACCCAGAAGTGGAGAAGATTGAGTGGGCTGATGCTGAATGGCGACTTGAGAAACCTTTTCGGGTGAGAAGATTGATTGCTGGTTTTTTTCTGTTCACTTTCAAAGGTGACGAGGCAAGCAATGTCCTGATGAGAGAATAGAATTTGATTCGAGTGCCTGACCTCAAAATTGGGAGATAGAATCCTTTAGTTGGAGCTATTAGAAATTTGGGTCCTTTAAACATGGTAAGGATGTGGAGGATTTAGGCTTGTTGGTTCTAGAACACTTTCTTGGAAAAACTTATTTGCTACTCAATTTTAATTGAAGTTGAAGAGATCTACCTTGTTCCTACTTCCCTGTCTCTTCAGTTTGCTAGTGAAGTTTTCATGGATTGTCTACATTTTATAGGCGTTTTATTCAGAATTTCAGTACAACAATGGCACCTGTAACTGATTGCATGAAGAAGGGCTAGTTCTTATGGTCTAATGCAACAACCAAAGCTTTCGAAGAGATCAAAAAGGGACTAACAGACAGCAGCACCAGTCCTTCGTCTCCTAGACTTTTCAAAGGTCTTTGAAGTACCTTGTGATGCCTCTCATGTTGGGATTGGAGGAACTCTTAGCCACGAGGGTCACCCGATGGCTTTCTTTAGTGAGAAACTTTAATAAAGCCATGCAAAAATACAACACCTATGACAAGGAACTTTTACGTTGAAGTGCATGATTTGCGTTATTGGCGACACTATCTTATTCCCAAAGAATTTGTTCTCTTTTCTGATAATGAGGCCTTGAAGCACATCAATTCTCAAAAGGGGATGAATCAATGACATGCCAAATGGGTTGCACTCCTCCAAGAATACAATTTTGTGATCAAACACAAGGCTGGGAAGGAGAATAAATAGCTGCTGCACTTAGCCAAGTGGTCTATGTCCTCTCTATTATGGTTGTACAAGTGGTAGGCTTTGATGTGCTCAAAAGAGACTACCCTACATGTTGAGATTTCAACATTTTCTATGTAGATTTGCAGCCAGGAAAGCAAGCAACATACCCAGAATTTTCATTACATGATGGTTTTTTCTTCGAAGGGACTCATTTGTGTCTACCCAATACCTCACTTAGGGAAGAGATAATTTGGGAACTACATGTAGGGGATGTTGCAGGTTATTTTGGAAGGGACAAAACCACTGCCATGGTTGAAGATCGTTTCTATTGGCCAAGACTCAAAAGGGATGTAGCTAAGGTTATCAAGCAACGTCGTGTATGTTAGCTAGCAAAGGGAAGAAAACATAATGATGGTTTGTACACTCCACTCATTGTTCCACATTCTCCTTGGCAAGACCTTAGCATGGATTTTATTCTAGGCCTCCCTAAGACACTCTACGGGGGCATGGTCCCATCTATGTTGTCTTTATCGCTTCTCTAAAATGGCTCATTTCATTCCTTGTAGCAAGACATCTGATGCTGTACACATTGAACAACTATTCTTTAAGGAAGTTGTGCGTTTGCATGGCCTACCCAATACTATTGTTTCACATAGAGATGTCAAATTTATGAGTTACTTTTGGAGGACTCTTTGGTGTATGTTGAATACTAAGTTAAAGTTCTCTTCAGCTTTTCATCCTCATACTGATGGGCAAACTGAAGTTGTGATTACAAGCTTGGGGGATTTACTATGTTGTTTGATGAGTGATCATGTTACACAGTGGAATTTGGTGGTGCCCACAATAGCTCCATGAATAGAAGTGCAGGTTGCAACTGAGATAGTGATGGAATTCAGCCTAAGAAGCTTATGGATCTAGTTCCTTTGCCATCAGAGGCAAGACCAAGTGTTGATGCAGAAAATTTTGCTAACCACAATACCACATTAAGGAGATCCATGATGAGGTTAGGAGGAAGATTGCAACCAACAATGGAGCCTATAAGTCCCATGCTAACTTACACACAGGTTTATTGATTTTAATGAAGGGGACATGGTAATGGTTCTGATTTTAATGAAGGGTGCATAAGTCTGAACTTTTTTTTTGGCTCAGTTGTAATTTGTGTTGTTGTTTGGGTTCACACCTTGTGTCCCTCTTAGGATGTTTTGTAAAACTTTGATGTACCCCCTCTGTTTCTTAATAAAACTTCATCATTTATCAAAAAAAAGGTACGAATCAGTTCGGGTCATTATGCTAAGATAATACCTAGAGGCGTAAACTTTGTAGAAACTCTGTAGAAGACCATATCTTTCTAGCTGGGGAAGAAGGGGGAGAAGGTGCAGAAACTGAGCTGTAACAGAACCTCAACCTTAATGGAGAATAGGTTTGTAGAAGTTACAAGATGGAGGAAAGCAATGAAGATTGAAGCAAAAGACCTCATCCTTGAAGAGTTGAAAATCAAAGGCTTGCAGAGCTTGAAGATTAGGGAGGCAAAGAAAGCTACAATTCTGTTGGAAGGTTTGGAAGTGATCGATTGGATGAAGAAGTTTTTTTCAGAAGCAAGTTGTAGAGGTAAACAAGTGAGCTTTATGGAGTTCAACTTAGATGGAAGAAAAAGATGAGTTGGATTGTAAAAAGAATGCAAAAGGACACTATATAACTCTGCAAGAATTCTTTGGGGGAAGAAAGAAGCAGTTAGTTTGCTTCCCAGAAGGTAGAAGGGGAATTGGATGGAAGGCAGTGGCAGAGGTACTGTGTGATTTTACTCAACAGCTGAAATCAGAACAAATAGAGGTGGTGGCAAAGGAAGAGAAAGTGTGTAAACAAAAGAGAGAAGAATCTATTGAGAGGAAATGGATGATTGTAGAAAAAGGAAAAAGAAATTGTAAACTGGTAGCAACAATAGGAAAGGAGGACTGGGAGAAGAAATTTGTGGAGGAAACTTCAAGGCCACCAAAGGATTGGAGGGGTATTGTGCAGTCGGTACTCAGAGAAATAAACCTTCCAAAACCAATGGTGATTACACCTTATGAATCTTGTAAAGCTCTGATAGATCTAGGTGAAGTTGAAGTAGAGATTTCAGCTTTAAATATTCAATCAAAAGTTGGTGCTGCAACAGTCTCGAAATGGTGTCCTCTCTCAAATACTAAAAGTTTTGAGATTGAGGACAATGTATTAGTCAGACTGCTTGGGTTACCTTTCAATCTTTGGAAGGAGGTATTATAGTCCATTGCTATAATCTGTGATGCAAGACTAGATGGTGTCTTTGATCTGGATCTTCATTCAGTCGCATTGAAGCTAGCCGGAGTTAAACCCAGTGACATCCCAAAGAAGTTAGAGGTTGTTTTAAATGGTGTAGTATACCCTGTCTGGCTTGCTACCTCCTTTGAAGCCCAACTATGGAGGGAGGGACGAAGGGACAAAACAGGCCTGGTTACGTGGGTTGCAAGGCAATTCAGTAACTACAAAAGGGGCTAAGTCATATATGAGGAAATCAAGAAGAAAAAGGAAAAAGAGGAAAACATAGAGACTTGGGGAAAGTCAGCATGGCAGGGTGGGCAGAGGGATGGCAGATCCTATGTTCAGACTGTGACAGGAGGATTAAATGGGGTCATATATGAGACAGGAGTTCAAATTTCAAAAGAAACTGAGCGTAGGTCGGCAAGGGCTCAAGTTTCAAACCGGTCTTGTGAGCTGGTTTATTCTGGTCCAGTGAACCAAGACCAGCCACATGAAATTTTAAGTAGACACATGACTGGTAAAGAGATTGGGGGTTTGGGCCCTGGCCCATCTGAAAATAAAGGGCCACTTCTTCTGATTGGGCCGGTTGTTTTAAAACAGGTGGACCCAAGTTTTAAGAAGTCATATGCCTCTTTAAGTGGGCACGTGATTGGTAAAGAGGTTGGGGGTTTGGGCCCTGGCCCATCTGAAATTAAAGGGCCTCTTACTTTGACTGGGCCAGTTGTTTTAAAACAGGTGGACCCAAGCTTTAAGAAGTCATGTGCCCCTTTAAGTGGGCACGCGACTAAAGGAAAAGGGTTGATAATAGACAAAAAAGTTGGTCTATTATCGTCCTCATTGAGCAAGAGGCAACCACCACTCGCAGGAAAGAAACCTAGCTGCAGTGGAGCGGCAAATCAGAACTGGGCATGGGCCCCAAGCTCTAAGAAAACAGTCAGCTCCCTAGAACGGCGCATCCTGAGGTTCAAGAAGCACTCGACGACTGTGGAGTCAGGGTGTTCTTTCATTCCAGAGACGGTAAATTAGGAGGTTACAGACCCTTTTGAAGATTGTGCGACAGAGGAAGAAAGCAGTTCAAGATCAGATTTGGAAGGTTCCTCAAGTATCGGAAGTGTGGAACTTAAAAAGATAAAATCACTCAGTGCTGATGAGAGCTTACACACGGAGCTGTTACTTTTGGAAAATGATGGCTTTGAAATTACTGACTCAGCCCAGAAGAAGAACTCTCAACTACCCAAGGAAATGGAGTTTACCACAACTATTATAGAGGAGAGGTAGGGGATACCGGTTCCTAAATATGCTCCCAGTTCACTAGAGCAGTACGACATCGATAGAGGACTAGAGGAACAGAACACATCTCGGTCACCGATCACAGAGTCATCAATCAGGGGACAACACCTTAAGACAGACTCTGATGCAAGGACTAAAACAACATTGATCGAACACAATGGGAATCCACAATCACCTATTTTGGAAGGATTAACTGTGACCTTACTCCCATGTGTCGTCTCTTCGGAGTCATTGCCCCCTTCCCACAACCTTTCAGGTAATCTTGTCAATTCGTTTTTTGATACTGACGTGGGTTTTGTGCCTGGAAAAGGTACCTATGCAGCTCAACTTGAAGCAACAACCATGGATGGAAAGTTTTTAAGTGGGGACAAGGGGGCCAAAGAACAAGTGGAAAAGGAATTAGAGAAGATCTGGGATCAGATTTGTATGTATTTGGAGGAGTACAAGAAATAAGAGGAAGTGGTAGGAAAATACGAGCCTTAAGAAGTTTTAGTAAAAACAGGGGTTCAAAGTAGCAAAAAAGTTGGGGATGAATCAATCTTGGGAAAGATGCAGAGGGAGGAATTAGAGAGGATTTGGGGACAGATTTGTGCTTTCCTTGAGGAGTATAGGCAATAAGAGGAATCTTTGGAGGAAAATCAAGGAATTGCGGAAGGGCGGAACATAAAAGAAGCAGTCTTAAGTAGATCTGAAACAATAAACAACCGAAGGAAGAAGAAAAGATCAGAGGTGGAAAGGTTGATCTCAGATATAGAAGGAGATTTAGAATTTAGCGGAAGAGGGGAGAGAAGGAAAGCCTCCAAGTAGGGGCCTGACCTCAAAAGGGGAAGTCAATTCTCTTATCTCCATGAAAATCATTAGTTGGAATGTGAGGGGCATGGGGAGTGCTAGGAAAAGAAGGCTAATTAAGGACCTCCTTAGAAGAGAAAGGCCGGATATAGTGATGCTATAGGAGACCAAATTAGCTGATATTGATAGAAGATAGGCAAGAAGCATATGGAAATCTAGAGGAGTAAGTTGGGTTTCAGCACCTTCTTGGGGGGCTTCGGGAGGCATTGCCACTTTTTGGAGAGAGGATATGGTGGAGGTTTTGGAGGAGCTAATAGGTAATTTTTCAGTGTCATTAAAATTCAAGATGGTAGAGGATGGATTTACTTGGGCACTAACTAATGTCTATGGACCAAGCAAATATAGAGAAAGGAATGATTTTTGGGAAGAACTTTATGGGATTCAAGGGATTTGGGATGGCCCGTGGTGCTTGGGGGGGATTTCATTGTAATTTGTTTTACGAATGAATCAAATAACCCCCAACAGGTCATTACAACCAGCATACAGAGATTCAATGATTTCATTAATAATTGTGAGTTGAAGGAACTCCCATTGTTGCAAGCCCTCTATACTTGGTCCAATTTTTAAGAGACACCAAATTGCACCAAGTTAGATAGGTTCCTTTTCAATGAAAGCTGGGAAAACAAGTGGGAGCACTTGATAACAAGAGCTCTACCTAGAGTCACATTTGACCATTGCCCCATTGGCCTAGGACAGGAGTCGTTTAGGCAAGGACCCTGACCCTTTAGGTTTGAAAACATGTGGTTAACTCACCCGGATTTCGTAAAGAAGGCTGAGGAATGGTGGAGAGAAGACCTAAGGGGGGTGAAGTGGAAAGGAGTAAGATTTCTTAAAAAACTAAAAAGTTTGAGAGCACATGTGAAGGATTGGAATAGGGAGCTATTTGGAAGAATAGAAGAATTAAAATCCTCTTTGATGACCCAAATAGAGGAATTAGATGTGAAGGAATCCCAAAGAGTCATAACTCTCAAGATAGAGATTGGAGATGGAAGCTGAAAAGAGAGTTAGATGTCATTTTGAGAGAAGAAATGAGATGGGAACACTAAATTTTTTCATGAACTAACCAATGGAAGGAGAAGGAAAAACCTAGTTTCCAAACTGGAAGTGGATGGACTAGTCCTTGATTCCCAAGAGAGGATAACCAATTGTTTTGTTGACCATTTCAAATCCATATTAAGGAAGCCCCTAGGTCCTAGTGTGGAGTTGGAAGGTGTGACCTAGTAGAGGCTTCCAGAAGAGAGTAGAAGCTGGCTAGAAAGGAATTTTGAGGAGGAAGAAATAAGAAAATCTGTCTTCTCCATGAACAGATCTAAAGCACCAGGGCCGGACGGACATAATCAAGGAAGACTTGATTGAGGTCTTTAAGGAATTTGAAGATAATTCAGTGATTAGTCGTGGAGTTAACACTACCTTTTTAGCCTTAATTCCCAAGAAGAAAGAGGCCAAGCATCCAAAGGATTTTTGACCTATTAGTTGGGTGACTAGTGTATACAAGATTGTGGCTAAGGTCTTATCTTTGAGGATTAAAAAGGTGCTTCCTTGTCTTATCAGCCAAGCCCAAGGAGCTTTTGTTCAGGGGAGACAAATAGTAGATCAGATCCTAATGGCAAATGAATGTGTGGAGGAGATGAGGAGATCATGTTGTAAAGGTTATTCTTGTAAACTAGATCTTGAAAAGGCTTACGACCAAGTGGATTGGGGTTTCTTATTACTCGTGCTAAGGAAGTGTGGGTTTGGGGATAGATGGTGCAAATGGATAAACGATTGCCTTCCTCTTGCCATTACTTCATCCTAGTCAATGGGGTAGTTAACGGTTTCTTCCCAGCTAGCAGGGGTCTGAGACAAGGTGACCTCGTGTCACCTTTCCTATTCACTTTAGTTGCTGATGCTTTTAGTAGGCTTCTCTCAGAAGCGGATAGGGCTGGATCCTTAAGAGGGTGGAGAATAGGTAGAGATAGAGTTTCAGTAACCCATCTTCAATTTGCAGATGACATAATAATCTTTTGTGAAGGTTGTGATCTGATGGAGGTAAGAAATCTGAAGGATTTGATAATTCACTTTGAGAGGGCCTCAAATTTGAAGATAAATTTTGAGAAAAGTTGTGTTGTGGGAATATATTTGAGTAGAGGGGAGATGGAGTTTATAGCAACCTCGTTAGATTGCACATGGTCTTAATTGCCTCTATCCTACCTAGGATTTCCCTTAGGCGCAAATCCAAAGGAAAGTAGGTTTTGGAACCCGGTGGTGGAAAAGTTCAAAAAATGATTGGCAACATGGAAGAGAAACTATATTTCCTTAGGGGGTAGAGTTACTTTGATTAAAGCAACTCTAGCCAACTTGCCTTTATACTTCCTGTCAGTCTTTAGATTTCCTAAAAGGGAGGCAAAGAGGTTGGAAAAACTGATGAGGGACTTCTTATACGAACCTGTGCAAGAGCAAAAAGATCACTTGATTAGGTGGGAGGTGGTGAGTAGAAGCAAAAATGAAGGAGGCCTAGGCTTAGGGAATGTGGTGAGTAAGAATGAAGCTCTTTTAGGTAAGTGGATTTGGAGGTGTTCCTTGGAGAGGGAGAGGTTGTGGCATGAAGTAGTGAAGAGTATCCATGGCTGTTCTGAGTCAGGTTGGGACGCGGAGGTATCCCGAAGGGCTTTGCTCACAACACCTTGGAAGGCTATTTATGGTATTCTCTTAAAGTTCCTCAAATTTGTAAGGTATGATGCTTGTTCTGGAAACTCCATTATTTTTTGGGAAGATATTTGGGTGAGCACTTAACCCCTAAATGACCGCTTTCCTTCTCTCTATTCCATCTCCCTCTTTAAGTTCCCCCCCGGTTCGCCCTTTGGATTTAAACTGGAATTTTGGGTTTCGAAGAGGGTTAAGGGATGAAGAACTTCTTTGTGTTTCAGAGCTCTTGTTGCTTCTTGACTAAGTGTGCTTGGACCCCCCTAACCTGGATAAAAGGGATTGGTCTCTAACCTCGGTTGGCTCCTTCACTCATGCTTCTTTCTTTAAAGCCCTTTGCTCCAATCCCTCCTCTCAGGTGTTCCCTGTTAATGAGGTCTGGTCAAGGCCAATTCCTCCTAAAATAGCAGTTTTCTGTTGAGTAGCCTACTTGGGTAAGATCAATATGGTGGAAAACT
Source organism: Nelumbo lutea (assembly GCF_056320005.1). NCBI lineage: Eukaryota > Viridiplantae > Streptophyta > Magnoliopsida > Proteales > Nelumbonaceae > Nelumbo > Nelumbo lutea. Next base: position 16,444,968 of record NC_142691.1, read on the forward strand.
TGCAAAAGAAGAAACCTTACTTGTGTTTGTCCCCAAATTGGTGCTTCTTATGTAAAGTGAAGGGTGAGGACTGTAACCATTTATTGATATCGTGCTCTTTTACTGCCAATATTTGGAAATGGGTTGTTGCACTATTTGGGTGCAGGTGGAACTTGCCCTTCGAAGTAAAGCTACTGTTCATTCCGGCTGCCTTTGGGAGATTGACAAAAAGAGGGAAGTTAATGTGGAAATGTATCAGAGCCACTACCTTGTGGACTTTATGGGAGGAGAGAAATGCTAGAATATTTCAAGAAAAGGAAAGAGGTCTTGCTGAAATTAAGGAATGCATAATGACAAGGACAGTCTTGTGGCTAAAATCTTCACACTTGTTGGCAGATTACTCCTTTGATGACTTAAAGGAGAAACTGGGCAGCAGTGGCTTCTACAGTCTCCACAAAGAACAAATCACAAGCTGAATGGGAATCCCCACTGGATGGAGTGGTAAAACTGAATTTTGATGGTAGCTGCCAAGGTAACCCAGGGCCATCTGGAATAGGAGGGATTCTGAGAGACAAAGATAGCAACATGTTGTCTTTATTTTCAGGACCAGTTGGTGTTGGTGATTCTGTAAGGGCAGAGATACTAGCAGCGGTACAAGGTATACAGATGGCCAGTTCACTTGGAGTGAATAAATTGATAGTAGAAGGGGATTCCAAGGTAGTAGTGGGCTGGTTGACAAGTCCAGAGACAGCTTGTTAGGGCTATGGGGATTTGTTAAAGAAAGTTAAATGGCTGACAAGGAATATGTCAGTCAGGTTTCAGTGGGTCAGCAGATCAGCAAATGCAATGGCTGATTCTTTGGCCAAGCAAGGGGTGTCAAGGGGAGATCTGTTTTGGGCCACTTTGTAACTGTGTTTCAGGCTTGTGTTTGTTTAGTTTTTATGACTCAGTCCTAGGGGGAGGTAACACCTCGTGCCTCTTCCTAGGCTGAATGTACTACTATTTTTTTAATTAATAAAACTACTCTCATTAATCTAAAAAAACATTTCCCTAAATGTGTTTATAAGAAGCTCCATTCAAGAAATTTGGGTCCTTTTAAAATCAAGAAGAAAATTAGCTCTAATGCTTATGTACTTGAGTTGCTGGATGATATGGGTATGAGTAGTGCGTTCAATGTGGAGGATTTAACGTTGTATAATGGTGATGCAACCAATATGGACCAACCTGTAGGCTGCTTACCACAGCCTCCATTTCTAAGGAAGAGATTGAAGATGTTATTGATGATCAAATTGTTTCAATACGACATGGGGGATATCACAAGTTTCTTGTCAAATGGAAAGGTCATCGTCATTTTGATTGCACTTGGCTCATTGCCAATGAGTTCCAACACCTGAACTGTGATATGTATGAGAGGTACCTTCCTTTTACTAGACAGAGCCAAGTTTTTCCAAGCCGGGGAGAGATGATGAGGATCAACTTAAGGTGTATTAAAAGAGAACGAAAGATACTCGTATGCTTATTTGGCATCATTATGATGACATAGGGCCCACATGGGAGCTGAGTTAGCAATGAATCAACTTGGGAAGACCCTAGAGTCTTTAGTCCACCTTAAGGTGCTCTTTGTGTGGTTGAGTTTGCTGCTGGACAGGACTTATTTGACTTGATTACCTTTCTAGACAGCAATGTATTTTTGTAATTTTGCATGTTTGGGGGGGTGTATCTTTTGGAACAGGTCTTAGTATAGTAATTTCTGTTTGTTTGGCTTTATGTATGTGATTGTTTGGGGCAGGTTTAGTATAACCTAGCATCTTTTTGTAAGTGGCTTGTTGGGCAAGCTAACTTGGGAGGCAAGTTTCTTCCTTTCAAAGCTTCTTTCTTATTAAGCTTGGAAGGCTCATTTGAAGAACAATTTTGCTAATGAACAAAGAAAGTTCTCTACAAAATTTGGTGTGATTGCCTAGGGTTTTCATCTTATTTCTATGTCGTCTCTTCTCTTCTTTTGTTTCTCTATTAGTTCTTTGTTCTACACATCTAGACCTAAGTTGGTTGCAATTGGCAACAAGTAGGGTGAATCACTACTCTAAACATCATGACAATGGTTACAAAGCTTACCAATATCCAATCAATCATTCTCCCAAAAGCACACTCTAGCTCCATTACAAAATGCCAATTTTGGAACCAACATGCTGCATGAAGTTTCTGTTAGAGGTCATTGCCTCCTTCGATTTCTGTATATTCTGTATGTATTTTTCTACCTAGTGATTTAAAAGGTGTGCTTGAGGCGCGCCTAGGCGGACAAGCGAGGCGCATTTTGGGGTATGCGCCTTGTGCCTCAGCCCAGGCGTGCACTTTTTTAAAATTTTGCGCTTTTTGCGTTTTTTTTTTGAGTCAGATAGCCCCCGGACCCTTGACCACGCCCCTTGAGGCAAGCCCGAACAAGTCTATGTTAGGGTCTGAAATTCTTATTTGCTAATGTTGTTCATTCATTCATTGCAATAAAATATCTTCTTAAAAGGCAATGAAAGTTATAAAATCATTGTTTTTTATGTGAGAAATAAGAAATTCAGACCCTAACATAGACTTGTTCGGGCTTGCCTTGACGGGCATGGTACAAAGGCGACTCATAGAAACAAGAATGCAATATGTTTTACACCACATTAGCTACTTGAAGCAATGCAATCAAGGAGAAATGGAGATTGCGGGTTTTACATGCTTGAAAATGCTTTATATGTTTGCTTTTATTTTTAAAATTTCATTTGAATACACTTTACGTGCTATGTTTATGTATTTTAATTTTAGGTAATAGGTTTTTTGAAACATTTATTTTAAAATTAAAATTTATATTTTTTATTAACATTATGTTTAATATTTTTTGATTTCGTTGCATCTTTAAAATTTTTTTGGCATTTTTTTTGAATTTTCTGACTTTTTTTTTAGCTTTTTTTTTTGTTGTAATTTTGCACCTTGCTTAAAAAGGCGGGCGCCTTGCCTTGCGCCTCAGGCGCAAATTGGCCCTTGCGCTTTCAAAACACTGTTTCTACCTTAACAAAAGCCTAGTTTCTGTTGTATGAAGTTATTTCGCCATATTAAGGATACTTACCTCCATTCTGAAATCAACTGGGGTCAACATGATCATAAGCCATCCTTAATTGTATTTACAAGTCCTTAAAGGACCACACCCTAGAAAAGCTGCTCCCTATTGGTTCATTGTTTTGCTAATAACCCATCTGCTATACAATTTGGTAGTCCTTGGTGTCCATTTCTAGAATATTTCAATCTCTTCTGTTAGTTGCTTTATCTCTCTCATGATTCCTCTATAGATCCATGATGCTGTATCGGGTTTCCTTAGCAATCCTATTATTCTTTTAGAGCCCCCTTCCACATGTAATTGTTCCAATGCATTGATATAACTAATCTTAGACCATGATACAGCCACTAGCTCTGCTCTGATAGAGCTTCCCTGACCTATTTATATTGAATATCGAGCCATTATATCACCTCTCTTCATTTCTGAAAACTACCCTTATTCCTGATTGATCCGAATTCCCAATGCTGCAGCCAGCAAAGTTGAGCTTTGGTTCATCTCTCTTGTGGTGTTAAACTAGAGATGGGTGGGAATGGATCTAAAAGCTGATGATTTAGCTACCTGTGAGGCTGTGGCAATTTTGGATTTTATAGTCTGTGGAGAAAATTTGAAATCCTTCAAATGCGTAAGGGACTCAGATGGACTAAGAATTTCCCAGTGTTCTTTTTTTGAGGAAAAGATAACTTGTATTCAGAAAAGGGAAGAATGTACAACATGCCTCAAAAACAAAGAGGGCAGCCCAGACCAATTAAGCAAACATTGGATCAGCACTATACAAAAAATTCCTTCCCAAACGTGGCTTTGCTAAATCATCAGCTGCTTGATTATTCTAGGGGGATCCATCTAAAAGAGCAGTTCAGAAAAGATGACAGCTCATGAATCTCTGACAGGAGGTGAGCAATCCTCCACGGACCCTCTTCCATGCCTTTAGCCTACCTAATGGTGTTTCTAGAGTCTCCTTCAACAGCTAAGGGGCCGAACTGCTGAAGTGTAGTCTCTTAGCAGTCCTTAAGCCCTCAAGAAGGGAGCGAGTCTCTGCTTCAGAAGCATCTGCAGCTGATATAAGGCCACTGAAAACACACGCTATGTCTCCATTTAAGTTCCTGAAGATGCCCCCTATTCCAGCTACCAAGGGAGGAACAAGTGATCTTCTGAAATTATCATCAAACTGCAGCAAATAGTCACACTCCCTTCTGGGGGGGAGAAGAGCTACTGCAGGGGAAGTGAATAGGATCTGCTGCTAGTTTCTTTGTAAATCACCTCTGTGACTGCCTGCAAACAGCTTATGGACCAGCATCCAGGAAAAGGTTAAGGGATAAAGTCTTCCTTGATTGAGTGTTATTTCTTGGACTCCCTCTTCTTCAGGTTCCTTCTCTTGTGCTTCTTTCTATTGCATCCATTTCTCTTGGGATTTTCTTTTTTTGGAAAGATTAACACTTGTTGCTTCAAAAAAGGAGACCTTCCTCTTGGTTACCCCCTCATTGGTGTCTTCTTTGCAAAGTAAATGGTGGGACCTACTATCACTTACTTATCTCTTAACCTTTTTTTCCCCTGTATTTGGGTTTGGTCTTTCTCTTCATTGGTTGCAGGTGGAGTCCTCCAAAATTCAAATTTTATGCAATCTTTGTTTGCTCCTTCAACATTTGTTTGGACAAATAAAAAGGGAAGGATTTTGCCGAGGTGCATCAGGACCGCAGTCATTTGAACAATATGAGAAGAAAGAAATGCAAGAATTTTCAATGAGAAAGAAATAAGTAAGGAAGCAATTATCGAATACATCACTATAAGGGTGATTCATTGGGTAAAATCCTTAAAGAACTTTTCATCCTTTGCACTTGATATCATCAGAAAGTGGAGGGAAGTGGTAGGGACATCATCAAAAAGAATTTGATTTGTGGAAGCTGGATGCCACCAAAAAGTGTTTACAAAACTTTACTTTGATGGTAGTGGCATGGGAAACCTGGGGTCATTAGGAGTGGGTGGTATTATCAGGAATGAGGATCATGTTATTGCATTATTCTCAGGTCTAGTTGGTATATTAGATTCATTAAGGGCTGTAGTTATGGCAGTAATGGAGGGCGTGCAAAGGGCAAGGAATATTAACCTCACTGAGTTGATTATTGAAGGATATTCAAGGCTGGTGATAGGGTGTTGGGCTGATGCTATAGCAGATGGCTGATCCAACAGATGGGTACAGAGGCATCTAACAGAGGGGGGAGAGTTCAAATGTTCTGGGCACAGTTCTAGGAATAAAAACCAGGGGGGGGGATAAGGGGTCTTATCTCTATTTGACTTTATGCAGTTTCATTATCAATATAATTGTTAGATGCTGATATAAAAAATTGAAATCACTGTCATTATTCAATGATCCACCCTCTAATTATGATGTTTGCAGTAATATTTTCCTTGCTATGAGCCTTTTCCTTAAAGATTCCTACAGAACATTAAATCCAGTTTCCCCTTTTAAGGGGAAAATATTTCTGAAGCCCAGGCAACTGGCTTATGGACCTGTTTCCATTTCACCAAGTGAAAGTTCTTGTTGCTCGTACCGTTACAATTGAAAAGGATATATCGTTGAATCTACTTAAGAAGTTGGGTGGCTATTAGGACCTAAAAGTCTCCAAGCAATGGTTTAAAATAGCATGAAAGCAATGGTTGTGTTAATGGCTCACTGGTTCTCCAGCTGCCTTACATGTAATACAAATTCATTGGGATAACTTCTGTCATGTTTTACTTAATTATAATGGTACTGCTAAAGGATTCATTTTCCAGATGTGAGCTTAATTCTAAACAAATTTGTTTCCATGGAAGGTATTTATTATTTAGCTTCATGATTGGGTTCAGTTGTTTCAGTTATTGTTCTATAATACTTTTAATAATTACCTATCAAAAAATAATACTGTTAATAATTTGAATATTATTTATGCTAATATCAATAAAAGGTGGGTTGGATCTAGTCTATTCTGTAAATCTGTGAAGGACATTTACTACTTAACAATATGCTGCTGTCTTATTTTCCTTGGTTGGTGTTTAACAGTATCTCAATGTGTTTTCTATTGTTTTCATTGTCTTGGCTGCAGATCTTGGTGAGCCATGGTTTTTAGTAGTAGGTAGGGGCAGTAAGGGAGTTAGTTTACCAAAATAATGTGGCATGAGAAGCAAAACATGATATTCCCAGGTCAAGTAACGGGTCCTTCTGGGCCTCAGGTTACTCATTTGAAGAACATGTTACACCCAACTCCTTCAGGTGTTCCTGATATGAATTTTCTTCCTGAATCAGGAAAAAAAAGGAAAGCAACTACACTGGATCAACAAGGGAACAAAGTTTTGGATTATTACTTACCTATAGGATCGGGTCCAAAGCCTAAGTTCGATGTAGTTTCAGAGGTAAATGTGCATAAGAATGCTGTGGAAATGTTTTCAAATCAGACTCCCCAAGAGCATAATGTTAGATTAGAACAATTTCGAAACTACCAAGTTCATGATCCGAGTAAACTTTCAGCAAGTTGGCAGATTAATGATGCAAACTTTGCAAATTCTGCTGTTGAAAAAGTGAATAGTACATCTTCCATGTTACTACCTCAATCCTTCTGTCATAGTGGACCTTCTCCACTGCTGAAGTCATCACTTGGAGATTTTCCAGAAACTGGTTGGAGACCCCCAACATATAGTACATTCAATCCAGCTGAAGTCCCTAACTTTTCATCATACTTGAACCCAAATGACGCATGTATGGGGAAGGCTACATTTGGTCCTGCTTTGATGGATGAAGCAAACAATGTTCATGGGAATCCTGTTACTTCAGGTAATTTGACATTGGAAAAACACCAAATGTCCTCTGCAAATATGGGACCCTTGCGAATGTCAGAGAAGAGCTTCATTAAGGACGACAAACTTACTCATTTTGTAAATTTTGATGGAAAAACTGTTGGGCAGGATGTCACTAAATTTGAGACTCCCATGGAGATGAAACAGAGTGGTCAATCTCCAGACATGGCAGATATCAAAGACGGCCCAAGCAATGGAGCAGTCTCGATAGAAACTTCTTTGTGCACTGATAGAAAGGAAAGTGACAGGTCTTATCAAAATTCCCAAACTGAAGTAAGATCAGATACTGCCCCTTCAAATATGGGTTTGGATGCTAAGGTGAAGGGTAAAGATCAAGATCTGGGAGATTACCATTTCAAAAATATAAGCAAAACAGAAGGACCAAGCATGGACATTGCAAAATATTCTTCTGGGGAAAAAGTTCCACCTGAAAATGCTGGTTGTCCTGCCAAAACTCATGTTGGCCATGAACATGAACATGATCGACACAGTGGCTCTCCTAACTTGGGTGGAAGTAAGTCAAATGCTGGAAAAGCAGCTACTACAAATGCTGAAAAGCTCTGGGATGGGTCCATTCGGCTAAATGCATCTGTAAATGTGTCAGCAGTTGCCTTCTTTAAAAGGTTTTTCCAACTACTTTCGCAACTTGAGCTCTTCTTCTATAGATGTTTATCTTTACAAAGACAAAATCCTTTCATAATTAACACTGGGTTACTGCATTGCTTTGTAGTTCTTAATTATGCAGATAAGATTAGTAGCTAACCAACAACTTTAACATTTGATAGAACCAACCTAGGAAATATCCTTGCTGTCTTCACATTTTATTGGTATGCTTGTTGTGGGTTCTGGGTTAGGTGTGATTGGGTCTGTTATCTTCCCTGGTACAGAATCTCTTTGTACAGGGTTTTCTCTTGTAATAGTTTTTTATTTTATTTTTTGCATATTAATGAAATACCTTACCTTATTCTTCAAAAAAAAAAAAATCAGTCTAGATAAGATGTGTTTGAGATCCAAAAAATTCAAAATTTGATAAAAAATCTCTGGTTGAATGCTAAACCTTTACTTTACCTTGAATAGAAAGATGTGACCAGAAATAATTGACAATGTCTTCTGGTAAACTATTCACCACTTATGTGAGTACTAAGTACTTGGCTGTTAGTGAAGGATTTTCTTTTCTAAATACTTTTTAAGATAATGTACTGATATATTAAAGGTGATCTGAATCAACTTTGAGCATTCTTAAATGAATCATCTGCCAAATGCCTCTCTCAAACTTTTGCTAATCAAAATAAGGCCTCTCTCAAACAAATTTTGAATGTAAGCTGCAATTTTATTTCACCTATTTGTTATTATGTTTCATATAGTACAAGATTGTACAGTGAGGCTTATCCGTTTATACAAAAGTTTGTAAACCAATACATTAGAATCCACTATCCCAAGACTGGCTCAATTCCATCCCAGGATCAGCCTCACTGAAAATGAGTATATCCCATGTTCAAACAGTAGGAATGCACTTCAAAATTATCATGTTCCCTTTTTTCTCTCTCCATGTATTCCAATATATGGGAAAAGGTTTCTCACTCCATAAAATTCTCATTCAAGCTCCAAAAGTATCCTTATTCTTCCCTGGAAGGAGGCATAGAAACTCCAATGACACACAAGTAGGACTAGAAATAGTAATGTTTTTCAGTTTCACTATAATCTAACTACAAAATTATACAGCTAGAACCAGTTTCAATTTTGAGTTCATTGACTATGACAGGAGTTGATCTCATTTACCGGGATGTACACATTTTTCCTTGCTTTTGAAAAATTTGGGTATATAAGGTTGTGTATAGTAAACCTGAACTCTGATCTGTGAAAAGCAAAAAAAGAAGTTTTCACAATAATTCTGAAATCTAAACATTCATATATCTTTTCTACTTTGTGGACCCTTGAATGTAGTTAAACTGTTTGGTATTCTGCATGCTGGTACTTTTAAAAATAGCTATCTTACAGTTTTGCCCCTCTGAATATGTAATATATATTATAGTTATATCTTTTACACAATTATAAACATTCTATAACATTTTATATGATATGGAATATAATACGTAATTGTTTTATCAAAATATAATATTAAGATGTGATGTATTATTTATTTATATATGCTATATAGTATAACATAATAAACATTATATAAAAATATACAGAACAATTTAAATCATATTTTATGTAATATTATTATAATCATATAATCGTATTCCAGAATATATAATTTCTACAATAAGATGATTTAATACATTTTTTTGAAACCATATGATATAATGCATCATATTATCAATTTCTATGAATGTGTATATATTATATTATATGGGGGAGGTTATGTGATACTCATATACACAGGCAAAACTGTTGACTGACATGTTGTCAAAACAACCTTTTAGTTCAGGTTCTGAATTTAGAGTTGAGTTCATCTTTGGAAATTTAAGTGGAGTTTTTTTAGAAATCATAAGTTAGTTTATTACTATTGAAACAAAACCTAAGTTCTAATGAACAAACAATATTACCTGGAAATCCTCTTATAGTCCAAATGATGTGCAAATCCTCTTTCCCCAAGGATTTATAAGTTACAGCACAAAGCTATGGAAAATAATGCACAAAGTGATGAAAATAGAAACCAGTGCCCTGAGTATTATCTCTTTTAGATAATTGATAAAAAAATTTCTTCTAGATAGGGTTGTAAGGTAATGATGTTGGATTCAGATTGAATCCAGCCACATCCAAGTCTGATCTGATTATTAAAACTGCAACCATTTAAAAAAAATAAAAAAATAAACTGCAACCCGTGTTCAATGCAAAATTCTATCAGGCCTAGGGTATCTTGGATTGGATCAAGTATGTTTCACAAATCACAATCTTTAAATCAAAACTAAAAAAAAAACCAGTCTTTGACTTATACCTATAGAATAAATTTATATAAATATAAAACATTAATTACAAACTTTATACAATAAAACACATTTATATATGAATAAATATTATATAAATTTATTTGGACTTGGATCAAATAGGCTTAGATCCGCATCCATTCCCATTATTAAATAGATGCAGTTTTTGAAATCTGAATCTTATCCTTTCATGCAATTGGATACTCTAAATCTGAAATTATTGGATCATGATTAGGTCTCAGACTTTCAGACTCTGTTGACAGCTAGGGCTGTCAATGGGTCATTTCTATCCAACCAAACTGAACTGACTGAGCTGATTCTATTGGTTCTGGTTCTGTGATTTTGTACCAATTAGTAATTGGGTCAAGACCAATTCTTGCTGTTCCGAACTGATTAGAATTAATAATATATAAAGGTTTCCTGGTTTTTCTTGTATTTTTTTTTATTTTATGTCTAGAAAGGTAAATTTGGTAGACAATATATAAAATACTTTTGGTTAAAAACACTTGATTTATTAACATATAATCAAAATGAAGTTTTAAGTTGTTATTAACATTGATAATTATAGATGTCAGTATAGCTGGGCTAGACCCGGTTATCCCGATTAATAATTGGGACAGGACTGGTACACCCTGTCCCAAATCAGACGCGACTCATTGACAGCCCTATTTGTAGATTATAGGTCTGGAAATTAGCATAAGAAATCTAAAAAACATGTGAGCAACCAATTTATAGTTCATTTTATAAATATTGTTGTCTGTATAGTTCATTTCAAAGAAGACAAAGTTTTAGAATTTGAAATCCAGTTTTAGATGAACACAAATAAGATAGTCTTAATCCAGCACGTGTCTGGAATTGACTCGACAAGCAGAGAAAGAACATGGATTTGGAGCTATTAAAGATACACTGTTAATTCTAACATTAATAAACCATACTATGGGCATAAGCAAAGGTAAATGTTTCTTTTTCACTTAGTAACACTCGAAAAATATGGAATTAATTATGCATGCTAGATACTCATTTTTTTAAAGTCAGAACCCGATGAGAAAGTTTGAGAATATGGATTTGGATGTGCAGAAGTGTCCCTCAAGAATATATGTAAAGTCAGAACCTGACACATGTCTGCCATGAATACATTTTCAATTTAGGAGAGTCCAGGCAGTAGTGTTAAAATCTCTTAAATTGAGATATTGTGCAAGTCACGCCTTTCAAAAAAGAGATTGTGTAAGTCATAAATATGTACAGAATTTGCAGAGTTGTCAGAAATACTCATTATACTTGAGGCAATTGTAAGAGAAGCACGACACACTGTATACAAATTATTTTCTATAAACCATCATTCAAAATGAACACAGAACATAGAAAAGTAGTCACTGTCAAGTCAAAGATATAGGGCATTCTGGGTATGGCATTATTTTAGGGAGAGAGGTTCCTAACCGGATCTGTTAGCTCAATCACCAGAGAATCCCACTTATTTCAGTATTTCAACCTGGGGGAACCCTGTGTTCAATTCATACCATCTGGATCAGTGATTTAAAAGGCGTGCCTAGGCGCACAGGCGAGGTGCATTTTGGGTGGTACAAAGGCGACTCATAGAATCAAGAATGCAATATGTTTTACATCACATTAGATACTTGAAGCAATGCAATTAAGGAAAAAAAGAGATTGTGGATTTTACATGCTTGAAAATGCTTTATATGTTTGCATTTATTTTTAAATTTTCATTTGAATACGCTTTACATGTTATGTTTATGTATTTTAATTTTAGGTAATTGGTTTTTTAGAACATTTATTTTAAAATTTATGTTTATATTTTTTTATTAACCTTATGTTTAATATTTTTTGCATTTTCTTAATTTTTTTTGGCATTTTTTTGAATTTTCTGACTTTTTTTCTTTGTAGTTTTGCGCCTTTCTTACAAAATCACGTGCCTCGCCTTGCACATTGCACCTTTTTTGCGCCTTGCGCTTTTAAAACATTGATCTGGATTGTCCATGCATTCCCTGCTTCAGTCAATGTCAGCTTTGTACCTTTCCTTTTCTTGCAGTTTTCCTGAATTAACAAATTTCAAAATTTTCAATGTTGTCTTTGAGAATGCCCATAAAGAAAGGTTTATTCTCGATATTTGGTGAAGTTTTTTAGCCCTATTAAAGAATCTGAATGATTACATAGAACATGGTTTATACATGGCACACTATGCTTTTTCTTGAAACAAAAAGATAGTATCATAGTTCTATTCTTAAGAAGGGGAACAGCTAAAGCTTGATAATCCATCAGAAAAAAAGCAGTTAAAGCTTGACAGTTATGATGAAGAGGTTGCATATCTTAATTCCTTTTTTTATGGTAAAGTAAAAGTTAAACATCACCACAAAAAAAGACTGTGTCCCTTGGCTATTCAAAATCAACTAGCAATAAGTCCTGCATTACTTTATACAGGCTAACCCTAAAATTGTTGCCAAAGGTGGCTCTCTCTATACCCTCAAACTTTGGGTGATTCAATCTAGCATGAATCTAATGTCTGTGCACATAATAGTTGATAATTCTCATAATGAAATACTACAATAAGGTGTTGTGTAGAGGAGACTATTAAAAAGATTGAAATTACACTTGTATCCAAAATGTTTTTTCCTTTTTCCTTCGAAAAACAGTCATGTTCTCATTTTCCATATCCGTGTTTGTGTCATTTCTATAAGTGGGTGTCATAATATGAAAGTGTCATTTCCTATATTTTAAATTTATTTATATTCAGAAGTCAATCTTCGAGGGTGGGCCTTGGTGCAATGGTTGGGTTGCTCCATTGTGACCTGGGTGACCAGGGTTCAGATCTTGGAAACAGCCTCTCTATATGTGCAGGGTTAAGGCTGTGTACATCTGTTCCTCCCCACACACCGCATTGTTGGAGCCTTGTGCACTGGGCTGCTCCTGTTTTATTCAGAAGTCAATCTTAACCAACATTAATTAGTGAACTTCTTGGATATACTACATCAATACAAATGCACCTTTAGGACCCTTGAGACTGTTCTTGAGAAAACTCAATGCAGTAAAGGTTCAACCGTTGGCACTTCTTAACTTGGTGGATGGTATATGGCTTAAAAATTAAATAAAAAGATAGATACAAAAGTACCAAAGAAAAACGTATTTGAGTGGTAGTTCTTTGGTAAGGTCCTAAAAGATCTGTTCGAAATTAGGTAAATAGCTTTAGAATACCAATATGTAGCTTTCAAAGTTTATGACTTTTCCCTTTCCAGAAAGGTAATGGTAGATCATGTTTATACAAAGCACATGCATATATGTATATTATATATATTGGGTTCCAACAGAATGAGTGTTTCACTCTACTCACCAAAGATCTTGCCCCTCTGATAGATGGCTCAGCCTCCATGGATCAGTAGATCAGTTAGTTAGCTGATGATGACATAAGTTGTGTCCCTCAATAAGCAATGAATCAAATTCCATGGAAATTGAAACTTAAGGGCCCAAAGCAAAGAAATGAGTTCCGTTCTCCTCCAATAAGACCAAGATAAGCAAGAATAATCAATGCCTATAAAGACCCAGAAATGGAACCGCTTTACCCTCTCGGTGGCATGCCAGTGGTTCAACCATCTGGTGATGTCATAAATATGATAATAAAAATTAAAATAGATAAAACTTAGAAAAATAAAGAAATTTAGCAGAAAATAGGTATGATGAATGAGTATTATTGTTATTAATGATGGAAATGTATACAAAATAAAAAAAAGGAAAAGAGATTTAATCTTGTTAACAGATGACCAGATCAAATGATTCAGTGGTTCAACTGGCTGGGTCACCAAGTTATTGACTGAGTCAAAGCTTTTTGCAAGTAAGCAGTTCATGGGCCAAATGGACCTGGAAACTTGACCAGGTAATGGTTCAACTGATATGACTTGCTGGTTCTTTTTTTATGATCAATAACAAATTTGCATTAATTAATTGGAGAAATAATTACAGCACTGCAGAGAGAGGTAAAAATACTTAAACTCTCCACCAGAGAACAAAATAAAAGTTTCAATACAGCCCAAAATATTTGATCCCTTCCCACCCCTTGCTTTGCTGAAGTGTCTGCAAATGCATTTGCTGTTCTCTTCACCCACTGAAACTGGATTTCCAGCTCCCTAGTTAGCCATTTAATTTCCCTCCTCATTACCAAATTTCCACAGTCAACTAGCTTAAAACCAGCTTTGAATCACCTTCAACAACAAGCTTTTGTATATTCAGCTCCTTTGCCTTCCTTATACCCTCCAATACAGCATGAACCTCAGCTCTAAGAGAGTCCCCCTCCCCAATGGGACCTGAATACATTGCAATCACCTTCCCATTCTCATCTTTGACCCCCCCCCCCCCCCCCCCCCCCCCCCTGAAGGACCCGGATTGCCCTCGCTGCTCCCACCAAAATTTAACTTTAAAAACCAAAGGTCTGGTGGAGACCACACAGGACACACAACAGAACAAGTAGGAGCAGAGTTTGCCACCTCCACCCAGCTATTCAGCAACATCCCCAAAGAGATCTCATCAAACATGTCCAAAGATTTTAACCATTGCACCACCCTAACCATTATTACTTCAATAAGACCTTCCTTATTTCTTTCTTTTTCAGAGAACATCATGGAATTCCTTTCCTCCCATAAACTCTAGCATGTAGCAGCCCTCACACACCTCTACATGATCTGTCCCCTTTTCTTAGGCCATCTAAGGAAAGAAGGATTAAATAACCCTTGAATATTCAACGGAGGGGACCACCTGCAACCAAATAGAGCAAGGAACTAGACCCAAATATCAGAAGCAAAGGGGCAAGAAATTAATGAGTGGTAGGAACTTTCACCATTACCCTTGAACAAAATGCACCAATTAGGAGACAGGCACCAAGAAGGCCTCTTTCTTTGAAGTAAGTCACAGGTGTTACATCTTTCCAAAAAGGCTTCCCAACAAAAGGCTCCAACCCTTAGAGGGATTGGCTCACTCGAAACCTCCTTTACTGGAAAAACTTGTGCAGAATTACTGGTTAAAGGCAAGAGGAGCTTAAAAAATGAAGCACAAGAGAAGGTTCCTGAGGGGGTAAGAGTCCAAAATCTCTTATCCCCTCAGAGGTATCCAACACCGCCCCATTCAATAACTGGATCAGGTTCATAACAATCTCAATTTCTGAATCCCTTACTCCTCTCCAAAAACCAGATCCCAATCAAAACCAAAGTTTGACTCAGAAGGGACTAGAAAATTAGACACAACCTTACATTTGTACCAGGAGAGGGAGGATAAGGACAGAAATTGATTCTTTAGAGGTACATCACCCACCCAAATATGCTCCTAGAACTTTATTTGATTCCTAGAACAGAGGTCATACCTGATGTGTTGCAGAAAGGATAGAAGAATGGCATGAATAGATTTCCAAGGGGAGGCTCCAGTAAATCTTGCTACTGTCCCAATGTCCCAGCCATCATCAGTCTGACCATGAATGCTCAAGATTACCTTAGTCTACAACTTATGCCTCCAACATCCGAGCCTCCACAACCACTTTCCTAGTAAAGCTTCATTTTTTCTTCTGAATGTTACCTAATCCTAGACCCCTATCAGCCTTACTTTCAGAGACTATCTCCCAATTCACCCTGTGGTCCTTCCTCTCCTCCCCTGTTTCCCACAAGAAATCCCTCATTAACTTTTCCAAGACCCTACTTATCTTAACTGGGACCCTAAAAACTGAAAGGTAATACACTGGCAAACTAGCCAGTGTAGACTTAATCAATGTAATCCCGCCACCCAAAGATAAGTAATTCTTTTTCCAAGAGGCTAACTTCTTAGTGAACCTACATATACAGTGCTCCGAAATCTGTCCTTTCCTCGAATTATACCCTAAAGGCAACCCCAAATAACTGATAGGCCATTGAGACATCACACATACCAAGTCTTCCACCCTCTCCATTATCGCTCTCTCCTCCATATCAATCTCCACCACAACTCTTATCAAAATTCACCTTCATGTTAGACATCTTCTCCAACACTTGAACCACCAACTTCATATTTCCAGCCCATCTCACATCCTCCCCCTCATAGAACAAGATTGTATCATCAGCAAACAATTTTGAATTGTTCAAAATTATTGAAAACTTGTTTTTTTTTTCTTTTTTGATCAATAGCAAAGTTTCATTAACTTTTAAAAGCAAACAAGAGTATAAACCAGATTACAATCCAGGTCATAATAACCTGGACCCCTCCATGAAATTACAATATAGCCCAGAACATATGTTTGACACCCCTCACTTGGTAAAGTAATCTGTCAAGCTATTTGCAGACCATTTCACCCTAAAGAAAGTAGCAGCAATCTCCCTGGCTGTGCATTTTGTCTCCCTTATGGCTCGTCTATGTGTTCTTACTCCTTGATTACTGCCCTGTAACCAAGATATTTCTATCTCCGGATTCCCTTCAATCTCTACTCTGATGTTTAGTTGTTTTATGTGCCTCAAGATGAACAGCAGAGCCATAATTTCTGCATTTAGGGAGTCCCCAATCCCTAAAAGACCGAGAAGAAAGCCAAAATCAATTCATTTCTATCCCTCATTGCCCCTCCAATCCCAGAAGGACCTGGGTTTCCCTTTGAGCTCCCATCAAAGTTCAGCTTTACCATACTGTTAGTAGGAGGTTTCCATTCTTCCTGGAATTGGTGACTGGTTGATGAAGCTGCACCTAACTACTCTGATAAAAAAAGCAGCTAGCTACCACTCCCCAAGCTCTTTCAAATCATCCGCTGTGAAGTCTTTGAACATCTCTAATGTTTTTACCCAATGCACCAATTTTATTGTAATGCTTTCTATGATTGTTCACATTGTTCTATTGGCTTCATTGAAAATTCTAACCTTTCTTTTCTCCAAAAGGGTTCATATTAGAGCTGCTCTAGTAGTACTCGACATTACCCTTTTTTTAGTCTCTGAGGAAGCTGGGGTCAAATAGGCCTATCACTTCTTGAGGGGGGGGGGGAGGATCCCACCTGCCACCAAAGAGAGAGCAAAACCACACCCAAATATTGTTCACAAAAGGGCAGGAGATTGACTAACCATTAACTTTATACAGAATGCAGATGTGGGGAGAGGCATTTATTTGGTCTCCTCTTCTAGAGCATGTCACAACTCACGAGCATTACTTTTCCTTAAGACCACTTCCCAACAAAAAGCCTTAATCTTAGGAGGTACTAGTCCGCTCCAAATATCTTTGACTCAAAAGGAAGCACCAGCACCATTTGTTTGGGTCATAGTTTTCAAGGCGACACCTAGGCTTTAAGGTGCTCATGGAGGGTCGTCTTGCTTAAGCACCAATATATATTTTACATGGTGGTTGGATATTTTTATATTCTAAATTTTTTGATATTTTAATAATAAAATAAACATTATTAAACTAGTGATTATATGCCTTTTTACTACCCCAAGTGATACAAAAACAACTTGCTAGCATATGGAAAAATAGAGACTACCTCTAAGGTCTACTACCTTACTATGACAACCAAGAACTGCTAAGGTGGCCTAATATGTGTTGTGATGTATTCACATGGTCATAGTTCTTTCTTGTGACTCCAATAAAACACTAACCTACTATCAATGAAAAGAAAAGCCAAATCACCTAGTGAGTGTATGCTTGGGTGATTTGATTATGATAAGTTCATGTGTACACAACACTTTCTTGTGACCCTCCAATAGTCACAAACATGCTAATAATCCAATTTAAAACAAAATCACCTTGTGAGTGCATGGCTGGGTGATTTTGTTTCAATTAGTTTGCATGGTCACAACACCTTCTTTTTACCTTCAAATAAAACACAAAGATTCTATCAATCAAATGAAATACCAAATCACCCAATGAGTGCATGCTTGTTGTTGCTCCACCAAGTGATACATGAACTAACCGCTATCGTATGAAAAATAGAGATTATTTCTAGGGTCCATTGTTTTACTAAGAATATCAAGAAAATGCGAAGGTAGCCTAATCTGTGAAGTAATGGGTGCACATAATCATAATAATTTCTTATGGCCTTCAAAAAACATGGACATGCTAGAAATTGAAGATAAACCAAATCACCTAGTGAATGCATGTCTAGGTGATCTTGTTTGATGAGTTCACATGGTTACAACAATTTCTTGCAACCATCCAATAAAAATAGACATGCTATTATCAATCAAATGAAAAACCAAATAACCAGTGAAGGCATGTCTACTATTGTTACACCAAATGATGCACCAAGTGAATGGAAGTGAATCTGATTTGGGTGAAAAGAGATGCTAACTGCTTTGCCAATGCATTTACTAAACAAGGGGTGGGAAGAAGTCAACTATTTTGGACTACGTTGTAACTGTTTGAAATTTCTTGGGGAGAGTTAAGAGAGTTTATCACTTCCTTCTCTTTTTACTTATTTAATTTACTTAATGAATCTTTTTCAATTATTTATCAAAAGAATGATACAAAACAACTCATTGGCGTATGAAAAAATAGACAACCTCAAGGATATGCTACCTATGACAATCAGATAATACTGAGGTGGCTTAACATGTAGAGTGATGATTTCACATCGTCACAATACTTTCTCGTGATTCACTAATCAAACATGAACATGCTACCAATTAAATGAAAAAAAAAACACCCACCAAGTGCATGTTTGTTATTGTTACCCCAGATGATGTAAGAAAAACCCGCTACCACATGAAAGAAGAGACTACCTCTAGTCATAGTTGTCAAGGCAATGCCTAGGCAATAAGGTGCTCATGGAGGGTCGCCTCGCCTAGTCGATAAGATATTTTTTTTATAGTGCTTTTAGATACTTTTATATTCTTAATTTTTTGAGTTTATAATATTAAAAAAATATTATTAAATTAAATTATTCATTTTGAAGTGTGCTCAAGGTTCAAAGTATCGATACACCCTAATATAGTGCAAGTGGTGCATCGGTACTTTGAACCATGCACTCACCCTTTTTTTAGTATTCTTTTCAAAAACAGGTCAGGGGTAGGTTTTAGGCCTGTATACCTCCTAAAATAGGTGAAAATCCCAAAATACTTGTATTTCGTGTATCAGTGAGCCACCAATATGATACACGCTGATATGTGACAAAATTTTGAACCTTGCTCGTGTTGATACTACTAATAGCTCTTGCTGAAATCTATTTTATTTCATTTAAGAAAGTGTCATATCTCAAAAGACCTTTCCAAGAGCTTACTAATGTGTAGACAACCTTGATAAAGCCTTTATACATCCTTTCCCTTTTCTTTGCAATAAAAGTTATCATTTTTCAAAAGTTATTTAATTGGAGTTAAAATACTAGTTTCTTTTTTATTGTTCTTTTCTTATTTGTTAGGGTTCAATCAACATGTATAATGTCTTGAACCCTCAAAGACTTCAAAGCCCGAATTGATAAACATGGAAGAATTCCAAATTTTGTTCAATCAATACACATTGTTTATTTTCTTCTTCTTCCTTTTTCATCCTTTCTTTTCTTTTCTTCCTCTCCTAGGACAACAATAAAGGCTCAACCCCTCTATTTTTAGAAAATTCATTTCTTCCATTTTTTCATGAATATGTTGATTTTCTATGTTTAAATGAAGGTTATACATTTTTCGTGAAGATTATAAACAATTAATAGTGAGAGATGGTTGCTACTTGCTATGGAACCTAGGGAATTGTTCTAGGATTTATGGTTTTTATTCAAAAAAAGGTCATTGCTTGGGTGACTAGGCAATAAGGCACCCCTTGTCGCCTAGCCTCACATCGATGCCTTGAAAGGCATGTCTCTATGGTCTGCTCCCTTAGACAATAAAGAATTAGAAAGATAGTTTAATATGTGGAGCAATGAACTTGAATGGTCACAGCACTTTCTTTTGACCCTCCAATAAAACATGAAATGCTATCTCAACCAAATGAAAAACCACATCACCTAGTAAGTGCTTGCCTGGGTAATTTGGTTTCAATATTCACATGGTCACAACACTTGCGACCTTCTAATAAAACATAGACATGTTATTAATCAAATGAAAAATCAAATTATCCAATGAGTGCATTTTGCTATTGCTAACCTGAATTATACACCAACAACTCACTACCATATTAAAAAATAAGATTTCCTCTTGAGTCTACTACCTTACCATGACAATTTAGAAATACCAAGGTTGCCTAACATGTTGGATGATGAGTTCACACGACCACAACACTTTTATGTGATCCTCTAATGAAATACAAGCATGCTATCAATCAAATGAAAAGCCAATCACCTAGTGAGTGCATGTGAACTCATTGAAACCAAATCACCTAGTGAGTGCATGTGAACTCGTTGAAACCAAATCACCTAGTGAATGCATGTGAACTCATTGAAACCAAATCACCTAGTGAGTGCATGCCTAGGTGATTTGGTTTCAATGAGTTCACATGGTAACAACACTTTCTTGCAATTCTACAATAAAACACAGACATGCTGACAATCAAATGAAAAATCAAATCACCCAATCAGTGCATGCCTTTTTCCTACACCAATAATACAAAAATAACCCACTAATATATGAAAAAAATAGAGACTACCTCTAAGGTCTACTACCTTACTATGAGAATCAAGAAATGGTAAGGTAGCCTAACATATGTTGTGATGTATTCACATGGTCACAATACAATGGTCACAATACTTTCTTGTGGCCTTCCAGTAAGACACTAACATGCTATCAATCAACAGAAAAACCAAATCACCTAGTGAGTGCATGCCTGTGTAATTTGATTTCAATGAGTTCATATGGTTAAAACATTTTTCTATGACCCTCCGTTAGGTCATGAACATGTTAATAATTAAATTTTAAACCAAATCACCTTGTGAGTGCATGCCTAGGGGATTTGGTTTTGATTAGTCCACATGGTCACAACACTTTTTTGCAACCCTCCAATTAAGCATAGACATTCTATTAATCAAGTGAAAGACGAAGTTATCCTATGAGTGCATGCTTGTTGTTGTTACCCTAAGTGATTCATTAACTACCTGCTATATATGATAAAATGGAGACTACCTCTAGGATCCACTACCTTACTAGGAATATCAGGAAATATGAAGGTAACCTAACATGTGGAGCAATAAGTTCACATAACCATAACACTTTCTAGTGGCCTCTAGAAAAGCCCATACATGCTATAAGTCAAAGGGTAAACCAAATCACACAGCGAGTGCATAAAATAGTGACTACCTCTAGGATAAACTACCTAACTATGACAATTGGGTAGTACCAAGGTAGCTTAAAATATAAAGTGACAGTAGGTAATAAGGTGCTCAAGGAGGGGCGCCTCACTTAATCACCACGATATTTTTTTACATGGTGCTGTTGGATACTTTTATATTTTTAACTTTCTGGGATTGTAATAATAAAAAGACATATAAACTAAATTATTCAGTTTGAGTTAAAATACTAGTTTCTTTTTATTATTTTTCTTATTTGTTAGGGTTTAATCAAGATGTATACTGTCTTAAACCCTTGAAGACTTCAAAACCTGAACTAATAAGCATGGAAGAACTCAAAATTTTGTCCAATCAACACATATTGATTTTCCACCCTTTCTTTTCTTCTTTTCTTTTCCTATGACAAAAAGAGAGGCTCAGCCCCTCTATTTTCTAAAATTTGTTTTCTTCCATTTTTTTCATGCATATCAGCATATGTTGATTTTCTATGTTTTAAATGAAGTTTTTACATTTTTTATGAAGATTATAGACAACCAATAGGGAAAGATGGTTGGTGCTTGATATGGAACCTAGGGAATTGCCCTAGGATTCATGGTTTTTATTAAAAAAAATCCCATCGCTTAAGAGATGCTTAAGTGCCTGCCTAGGCGGCTAGGTGACAAGACACTTCACCTTGGCACCTTGAAAACTATGGTTTGGATAAGAGCACTAAATGAGGAGGCACAAGAAAAGAAGCCTGAGGGAGTAGCAGTCCAAATATGGCTGTCCCCACAAGATTGGTCAAGAAAAACACCTTTCAGCTTAGACCAAAGGTCAACCACTGCAGAACTTTCCTTATTCAGCTTAGGCATTTATTTGTTCAAGCTGTGATTTGTGAAATCAATTTGCAACCACTCCAAATTCCAAGGAAGAATATTCCCTCAGTTTTGAAATAAACTTTTTTGATGTTTTTGAACTCAGGAATTTATATTGAGGAATGCATTGATGTTTTATTTTTCCTGATTGTTGAAAACCAATGAAATTGAAATCACTTTGTGGGGTCCAGTTTCATGAGAATTACACATTGGTTAACGCCCTATAAGTAAGAGGTAAGTATTCATTCCTGACAACAAGAAAGAGGATTGGAACTATGAGTACTTAATATACAAGACATAAAAGGCAAATCTAATGCCAAACTTAGAAGCCCTTGAAAGCAATTATGTCTCTTCTTCCTATCTTTTCTCAGCACATCAGGAATGACTCTTTGTCCTGCTGTAGGGTGAAATTTTGGGAGGACCATTGGTGCAGAGATTCTCCTCATTTCTAATCCTATCCTATAACTTGGATCCTATCAACATTGAAAAATAAACCAATTTCTGAAGTTGCAACCATTGACCAAGGGGGATTCTTGGAATTTGGGGTTGAGGAGAGGTTCAAGATAGGTAGAGTCATTGGATATTGTTAATATACTTGATGACCTTACTCATCAAAAAATATACTTGATGTCCTTAAGGAGATGGTTCTTGTTCATGGGCTGAGGGATGAGGGAATATGGCCCTGAAACAACAATCGTAGCTTTTCTTGTGATTTTTTTAAAACCCTTTACTAATCCAATTTATCTTCCTTGTTCCCAGCAAAAGCTATTTGGTCCACTCTTCCTTCAAAAGTTGAACTTTTCTGTTTGGAGGGGGCCAACCAGGTCATCAACACACTTGAAAAGCTTCAGAGGAAATTAAAGACATAGTGTCTTTTTATCTGCGTCCTCATGTGCATGTTCTTTGTTTCAAGAGTGGTGAAAGCATAAACCACTTCCTCCACTTCCTTATGCGTAGCTACCATGCTTCCCAAATATGGAACTATCTCTTTTTTGGGGAAGTTTGGGTTGCACCACCAAATGCTATAAAGTTTTTTCAGCATCAATCCAGGGTCTTGTCACACAAAGAGGCAAAAATTTTGTGGCATTGTACAAGAGCAGCCATTTTATGGGGCATTTGTGGTGAGAGAAATGCCAGGATATTTGAATATAAAGAAATAAACAACAACTCCATTGATCTTACCATTAGTGAGAATTTTCCATTGGGCTTTGGCATGCAATGAATTCAAAGGAATATCAACTAATGACCTATGTAGGAGATGGTAAATAGGAGCTACATATCAAGTCAGGAATAAGCAAAGAGGAATTGTTTACACCTGAATTTGGGAAGTTAAAAATTTAATTTTGGTGACTGCAGCTTAGGCAACCAGGGGGCTACTGGAATTGGTGGTGTGGTAAGAGATTGCTATATTAATATCTTACTCAACTATTCAGGGCCTGCTGGGCATAGTAACTCCCTCGAGGCAGAAATCCAAGCTGTCTTACAAGGCCTAAATTTGGTATCTGTAGACAATTGTTGAGGGAGACTGTCAGGTTCCCTTGAGTTGGATGAGAACAGGTGAGAACATTCGGAGGTACACGGTCCTAGCTAGACTGGTGCAGACTTCTAGGTTACAATCTGATTATCTCATTCAGGTGGGTCCCTTTATCTGCAAATGCTTTCTCTGACTTCCTAGCTAAAACATGGTTAACTAGGGAAAATCTTGTGCGGGGATTGCCTAGACTGGGGATTAACTTGTAATGGACAAAATTTCTGGTGCCTTTCAGCCTATGTGTCGTTCCATGCTATCCAGATTTTTGGGTAGCATGGTTATGTTTTGAATGCAATTCATACTATTATTTATTGGAAAGAAAAAAAAGAACATAAAGATAAATCCCATTGATATCCTCTCTTTTGGTTGGGGAATGGACAGAGGAATGCCAAGCATGTAACCCTTCTACGGTTCTACCAAGATAATTGTTTCATAACACCACAAAACTTTAATACCAATTATCAACTTTCTTTCACCCCAAGTTAGTCCCCTTTGTAGGGCTCCTCTAGAATCTTGTGTTAAACTGATAGGAGAATCAATTAAAAGAGAGAAACAAAAACATAAGAGAGAAAGCAGGAGGAGGATCTTTTATTGCTTTAATATCAATTCAGAACGAGATATACAAGAACAAAGTAGGTGGGAGAGAAATACAATATAGAGTAAGTATGGACAAAGGATTATTTTTTCTAGCATTGTTTTGGTATTTTGGTGAGAGTAATTGGTGGGGGGCTTCAAGAAACTGTCTTCTCTGTATTTGCAATCCACATAAATATAATTTAGTTTTGTAAAACAAGTGAAAAAACTGAAGTTGTTAAAGGATCAATGCAAATTATTAATAAGTTATTGAAAAATGCAGTAACATTCTTGCGTAAGGAAATAACTTAATTGTGGTTATGCATTTTTCTTTGTTGAATCGTTCTTTTTTTATTTCCTTTCTTTTATTCTCATCAAAGCTTGGCCTATCAAGTTGTATGAGAATTAATTTGGTAATGTCTGACTCTTGAATTAGGCTGGTCCTTAGGAAACTTACTTTCAGTCAGTTACTGGCATACCATCCAAAAGCCTGGGATGTCTACACCAAAAAACCACTGGTCCCAGGGCATGTGTAAGTGACATAATGGTAGGAACTAACCAAAATAATGGCCCTTGGTAATGTTATAGTGTTCCTTTTTAATATGCACGAGATGTAATTGGAGATGACCATTTCTGCCTGTGCCTGGCTGGTCCCACAATTTTCTGGGCCCCAGGCCCCTGGTACAAGCTTTTCTTCCAAGACCAGCTCAGCCATGGCCTGCACATAATTCTGATCAGGCCCGGTACTTAAAATCTTAGGCCTAGAAAGCCTGGCTCGTCTTGGAAATATAATATATCTGTTATGGTATATATTTATGTATTAATATATGCATAATAAACTTTATGTATAATTTCTACAATTTTGAATATAAACTTAGATTTAAATTTAAATTTTTTATTTTAAGAAATGATTTTCTTAACTTGTGCAGGCAAACACAGATGCCTTGCCCAGGCCTGGGCCTGGACAATATATTATCAGTTCTAGGGTGCAGACTAGGCTGGGCCTAGGCATCTCAAAATGCTCTTACTTCCCTCTAAAAACTTGTTCCGGTTCATGATCATCCCCAGATATAATCCATAATTTGTTGAAAATTTGGCAAAATTCTTCATTTGAAGTGGTCCCAAAAGTTACACTCCTAGAATCACTTTAATTCTTTAGTCTGGGAATGTTTTAGTGATAGATATTTTTCTTGATATATTGCAAATATTGATATTTTGGGAAGTACTTCATGAAATTGGAAGGGGCCATTACCTGGTATAATGGTAAATCTTGGGCTGGCAATCATGAGAATGCAGGTTTGAGCTTGAGAGCGGCCACGTTGTGCATAAATAAATAAAATAAATAATGTCAAAGGTTAGGACCGTATCCAGTCTATCCCTCCAGCTGGGACCACCAGTGGGTAATGGTCTTTTATTTCAAGAAATTGGAAGTTTTGCCAAGTTTCAGTTAAATAAGAGTAATTTCATAGTTGAATAAATAAACTGAACTGAAATATTAACCATAAGAAAAGGGGGATTGGAGAACACCAATTTCTAATATTTTTGTATTTGTTTGTATTTTGACATGTTTCAGAATTCAGATAAATCAGCAGCTCAGCATTATCCATTTAATTCATAACAAAATAATTTTATTGGAAAAGATATGGGAAATAATACAAGGAAAGGCCAAACACTTTCCAGCAATTGAAATGCAAAGGACTACAATTGAACATGATCCCCTTGATATAAATATCCTTTTATACCACAGCCTTTCAGCAGCAAATCCATTAAGGCTGTGTTTGGTTTGAACCAGGTTTCTGTACCTTTCCCTTCTTTCCCTACCTTATCTTTCAAACCAAACACAGCCTAAGGTTCTAATGCTGGTAGATCAGGAATTCAAGGGAATGAGATGATCACTCGGACAAAACTTTAGCTTCTCTAATCAAATGAAAGATATTTTATGAGATAGTACTAAAAGAATGCTTTGACCCAATGGCAACCTTCTAATCTCCTTGAATAATCACACTAACCCAAGTTATAAGAAAACAATGATAGACCATACTGCTCTACCAAATTAGAGGCCTCTTCAATATAAGATTCTCCTTGCCTACCAGGTTCAAAAAGGCATTTTTAGTAAATAAAATAGAAATTTCATAACAAATAAAGAAAAGGAATACTAGCACCCACTTTCAATATGAAATACATCAAAACAAGACTAAGTTTCTCATACTACAAATTCAACTCAAAACATCAAGAGAAAGTTCAAGAGTATCCCAAGAGTTGAAGCCAAAAGTGGATTTATGTATACCTGAAAAATTTAGGGGAACCAAGAGCAATCCACAATCATGTTTCCAAGATCAGCACATAAACTATGAATATTTTCTTTCCTTGAATGGTCTTCTATCCTTTCTCTCCATAAGCTCCAACACATTGCAAACAAGATACAGCTCTAGAAAATTTGTCTTCTCCCTTGAATATTTGGCTAGTAAGAGAAAATTTCATCTAGGTCGATGTACTCAAAAGAAAGAAATGAAAAGAAGAATTTCCATAGAAAAGCCACCACACTACAAGAAATTAATAGGCTTCTCATGTCTTAATCACAATTCTTAATTTGTTATACATGTAACAAAAACCTATCATTCCAAGACCTCTATTCAAATGATCAATCATGAGAATGTTGTCTAAAGCAACTAAGCCAAGAAAAAGCTTCAAACTTGGGGGAATGGGATTGCCCCAAATCCCATAAATATCACAAATGTCCATTTTTTGATGAGTAAAGATAGTTTTATTACTTCAAAAGATAATGGAGAACTCATACAACAGCCCGTGAAGAGGCACGAGCTGCAGCCTCTCTCAACTGATTACATAGAAACTTAAAAGGAATAGACGAGCATTACAGCTGAGCCCAAAATTAGACTTCCCTATTTGCCCCTTGCTTAGCTAAGCCATCAGCCAAAGCATTTGTTGGTCTCCCCACCCATTGTGTACTAAGTACTAACAGAAATATTCCTTGTCAGCCAGTTAAATTTTTTTACTTCATATCTGTAGCACCATAGAGTTTCCTCAGGGTTCTACAACCACTTCACCACCACCTTGGAGTCCCCTTCTATAACAAGCTGTCCTACACCTAATTGATGTTCAAGGTTCAAGGCTGCTAATAGTTCTGCTCTAACTGAATCCCCAAATCCCAAAGGACCTGAATAGAGAAGTACAATATCTCCAGCCTCCCCCCCGCCATTCCGGAGTGCCTTGGATTGCCTTAACTGCTCTCATCAAAATTCAGTTTCATTGAACCTTCATGCGGTGGAATCTATCTTGTAATTGCCTTAGTCTTCCTAGAAGAGCACCTTGCTACTGCTATCCAATTTCTCCATACGTCTGAAAAGGAAAAGTGATGGAAAAGTGTATTCTGTATTCTTTTCTCTTTTTCTTCTTTTTTCTTTCTTTTATGAGGCTCTTAGTGACTCTTGGAAGATAAGTGTGTTTGTCTTCCTCCTGTAAATTTTCTACTGATGATTAATGAAAGTGTTATTGATAAAAAAAAAAAAAAAGTGATGGAAAAGTTCCAGACTCTTTAGCTAGTGGATTTCCTTATTCAACACACAATCCTTCAGATTTTGGCTGCTCCTCTCCTTGTCTTGGAAGATTCTGGCATTCCTTTCTTCCCAAATTGTCCATGGTAAGGCTGCTCTAGCATATATCTCCACATGAATCTCCCTCTTTTTTGGGCGAACAGAAGGTAGAAGGGTTAAAGATCATGCACACTTCTGCTGGCATATTCCACCTGCACCGAAACAATGAAAAAAGCCAACCCCACAATTCTACAAAAAAAGGACAAGACATTAGTAGGTGACAGTCCTCCCCATGATCCCTATAGAGAGTACACTAGTTGGGTGAAATACAAAGGAAAGTCTTCTCTTTTGTGGGTTATCTAATGTGTTCACTTTCCCATGATACACTTCCCAGCAAAAAGCCATTATCATTGGGGAACTGGCCTACACCAAATTTTTTTTGAAGGCAAAACCCATTGAGAGGAAAACTGACAAAGGGACTTAAAAAAAGAGGCACAAGAGAAGGTCCCTTTGGACCGGGCAACCCAAATCCTACTGACTAGCTTAAACAGATCCAAACAGACTTGATTTAGCAGACAATTCAAATTAGAGAGAATTAATCTTCTCATCCCTTAACCCCCTATGAAATCCAAAGTCCCAATTTGGAGCCAAAGGGGCTCCCTCAAGTGTGATAAAGTTTGAGATGCCTCATTTTTATACAAAGAAATGGAGAAAAGTGAAGGGAGGAGGTCATTCAAAGGAGTATTTCCGACCCAAATATCCTCCCAGAACAAACATCATACTTGAAAAACTTGATAAATTGAGGAAGAACACTGTGAATGGTTTTCCAAGGTGTTGTCAAAGTAGCCTGCCTGGGCATACTAGCATCCCACTCATTCTCTGAGCTGCCATGAATGCTTCCCACCACTTCATGCCATAATCTCTCTCTCTCTCCAAAGGCCACTGCCACAACCACTTACCCTACAATGATAGATTTTTCTATATCACCTTACCTAGACCCAACCCTCCTTCCTCTTTGCTTCTACATACAACTTCCAACTTTACCAAATGGTCCTTCTTTCCTTGTCCCTGTTCCCAAAGGAAATTTCTCATTAATTTTTCCAATTTCTTCTCCTAAAGACAGAAAGAAAGTGGGTACGTTTGCCAAAGTAGTCCCTAAGGAGATGTAGTTCTTCTTCCACGATGCTAATCCCTTCTCAAACTTCTCAATCATTGGAGTCCAAAACCTACTATCCTTAGGGTTTGCCCCTAATGGAAGCCCTACGTAGGACAACGACCAAGAAGAAATGGAGCACTCAAGACAAGCTGCAATAGCCTCGACCTCCCTATCCTCCAAATTGATGTCTACTATACAACTTTTTTCCATATTTATTTTCAAATTGGAGATTCTTTCAAATCCTCTAATCACCTCTTTTAACTTTGCTACTTTCTCACTAGCACCCCCATCACAGAAAATCATCAAGTTATCTCTGCAAACTGAAGATGGGTGACTAGGATCCGATTTCTACCCATCCTTTACCCCCTTATAAGATCTTCCCTATTGGCCTTAGTGATGGTTCTATTGAAAACATCAGTTACTAGGATAAAAAGGAAAGATGGAACCGTGAAAGTGGGTCCCCTTGCCTAACTCCCCTACAAATTGGAAAGAAGTCTTTCACTACTCCATTCACCAATATTGAGTAATGACAGGTACTAATACACCCAAGTATTCAGCTACACCACCTCTGTCCAAACCCGCACTTCCTCAACACCTCTAAAAGAAATTGCCAATCCACCAAATCGTAGGCCTTCTCAAGATCCAATTTACAAACAAAACCTCCTCTAGACATTCATTGGCAATCAAGATTTGAGCCAAAAAAGTAGCATTAATTTCGTGGCTTACTATGTGTTTTTCTGCAAATTTTTTGGAAACATCACACAAATCATCTTTTATTATTTCCCAACAATCTTTATAGAAAGCCATTGTGAACCCATCAGGGTCTGGAGCCTTATCTCTGTTCATTAAAAACACTGCTTGTTTAATTTCTTCTTCCCCAAAATTCCTTTCTTACCACCTAGCCTTTTCCTTGGTCACCCTTGACCAATCCACCCCTTCCATCACTAATCTCTCATTCAAAGGTTTTCTAAAATTGGATTTGAAGTGGTCCACTAATCTCCATTTGATTCCTTATAATTGCATCATAATAATGACTTTATTGTTTTTTTTTTGTAAACAGGTAAAGTATGATATCATTAAAGAAAAGAGATAAGCATCTATAGCAGACACAGGGATTTACAAGCACTGCCCATGCAGTCCTATACCCCCCAGCCCTGTTTTACAAAAAGATTATCATATAAAAAAAGAGTTAAAATTTCCATCCTTAACCAACTTGTTTACAGAGAGCCAAGAACACATTTTGCCCACAATTTTCTGGAAAACTGAATCAGTAGAGCTACTCTTATTCTTGAATATTCTTGTGTTTCTCTCTTGTCAAATGCACCAAAAGGTTGCTGCTGGAGCCAAGTTCCATGCCAAATTTCCCCTCTTGGATAGTCCTCCTATACTCCAGCATTGTACAAACTCCATTACTGATTCTGGGCAGCAACTTTTTACCTCGAACGGCTTCTAAATTTTGGACCAGACCTCGGCAAAAAATCTGCAATGTAGTAGTAGATGATTCACAGATTCCTCTTGTTCTTCACAAAGGACACATGGAAGCCAATTGCATACCCTTCTTTACCAAGTTATCCCTCGTGAGGATTAAAAAAAAAAGCTACCTTTGTAGGCACATTCTTACACCAAACAATCTTGACTGGGATTCTCTGCTCCTCTGGACCTGGAAATTCAATTAAAGAAGGATTTAACTGAAATTTTTCCAGATTTATCCCACTCCCACATTCTCTTATCATTCCTTCTGATGTCCACTTGGGTGATGTACAGCTTCTGCAACATTTCTGCCATTGACTCTACTTCCCAGTTGTTCACATTTCTTCTAAACTGGGAACCCATGCCTTTCCGTTTTGCACCTGCATATTTTCTGCCACAGTGGCTTCTTTGTTTGCTGCCACCTCTCATAAAGGGTGGCAAAGATCTCTTCAAGAGGTCTGTTTTCACACCACACATCCTCCCGGAATTTTACCCCAAGTCCATCCCCAGTTTTAAATCTTACTGCTTTTGAAAAAAGATCATGGGCCTTTTCAACTCCCTTCCACACTGAGCATCCATAGTTTTGATTTGATATTCCTGGTTCCCAACTTGAATTTCTAAAACCAAACTTATCTGCTACCATCCTTCTCCACAGTCCCCCTGACTGTTACCAAATCTCCAAAACCATTTGCCCAGAAGGGCAATATTGATGTCTCTCACCCTGCCTGCTGTTGGATTTACACACCTTATTCCAACTAACCAGGTATTTTTTTTCTTCTCCTCCCACCTCCATACAACACCCATTGCTGCACTTTTTCCACCACCTTGTATTATTTTCTGAAGGAGAGAACTGTTCATCTTCAATTTTTCTAACCAAAGAAATGGATTCCCTCAAGCTGTCCACCACAAAAGATTCCTTTTCTGCGGGATGGGAGAAGAGAGAGGAGGCAGCCGCTTTCTCCAGAAACCTCCAAAACAGGCAGGACTTGAACCGCTCCCTTCAGAAAACTCCAAGGAACCCTAAAAAATTAGGGCGCCACTTCCTAGGTCAAAAATGAAGATTCCAACAGAAACAACTCTTCCCCTTACTCTAGTTTTTCCTGATTTTAATGGGAAACCCTAGACCAGCTACAGGGCAAAACAGATCCACCAAAAAAACCCAAGAACTAGGCTTACCTGAGATCTTCGATCAGCCTCTTAAATCACCATGCAGTCGGTCAATCTTGGGCTGCATGATAGAACAGCTCAAGGAGCCTTCGGCCTGCTCTGATACCAAGTAGAAATCATTGATTACAGTTTTAGATAAATTTCTTGTGAAGAGAAAGAAAATGGTGAAGAGTTTCAGCAGTAGAGAAATAAAGAGGAGAAGAAAAAGGAGTGGGATGTCAACCAGAATTGAATTAGTTCTGGCCACCAACCCCTCTTTGTATTATATACTCAACTTAAAAGAGTAAGAGATTACAAGAATGCCCTTAGTAGGGCGGCTACTTAAGTAAACAGTCACAACTTAAAAAACATAAACTAATGGGCCTAAAGCCCAACAACTTCCTAACTTAACAACTTAAAAATAAGAATAAATAACTGGGCCCAATAACTAGAAATCGGCCCAACTCAACAGAATTTAACAGAGAGACATGCCTCTTAATAAAGTGCAATATTTTTTGTTGAATTGAGTTGATAACTTACTATAATAACCTTTGCACTTGTATTGTATATGTACTAATCGAATGAGGGGATTTATTTCAAGTTACAAATTGCATCAATAAGAAAATGGCCATTTACCCATTACCAATGATGGTCCCTGCTTTCCTGGGTGTTGGGAGGGGTAGACTGGATACAGACCTATCCTTTGGCATTTATAGCACAAAATGGTTGCTCTCCTAATTGAGCCATTGTTCTCACATTTGTCAGCTTGAGATTTTACTATTCCACACAAGCCTCAGCCCGTAAGTTACAAATGATATTTACACATTAGTTATTTCAGATAATTACTGATAAATATTTGCAAGTTTGACTTCATATGAGTGATAAGAGTATTGCTTGGTGCAATGGTAAAATATCAGGCTGACAAGTGTGAGAATGTGGGTTAAGAGTGACCACTTTGTGCAAAAAAATGCCAGAGGTTAGATTCATATCCAGTCAACTACTCTCAACACCCTGGATAGCTGGAGCCATCATTTGGTAATGGCCTTCATATCAGTTATCGGTTCCTTTTTTTCTTTCTTTTTTTGAAACTGTAAAGTAAGGAATTGTATTCAGGAAACTTGGAAGAGTACCTGGTAAGGAATTGTTTTCAGGAAACTTAGAAGAGTACATCAAGATACACCTGGTAAGGAATTGTTTTCAGAAAACTTAACAGAGTACATCAAGATACCGGCAAAACAAAAATGCTATAGAGCTGTCAAAAATCTGTATACAATGTGCCATTAAAATTTACAAAAAGATTGTTGAACTCAAAAAAAGAACTATGCTTTTTTCTTTAAAAAGTTAGTGATTGGCCAGCCAAGAGAAGAACGTTCCCACTATCCTTTTCACACTTCCTCCTCTGTGCTATCTAAAAGTTCACAAAATAAATAAATACAAGAGATTGTAGTCTTGGGCATTTCACTTGCATTCGTCAAACAAATGTTTCATTCAAACTAAGAAAAAAAACTGTAAGTTAATATCATATGGAAAAAGGTATAGTGGATATTTCACATGTTTGATTTGTTTATAGAAACTATATTTTTAAGTAACTGAAGTGACCCAAAACATCATAGTACCACTTCGCAAGGTATATTTAAATGTTTTGAAATAATTTCTGGCTAAAGTATTGATAAAACAAATTCTGGCTCAAGTAATCCTTGGTAAATCATTCTGGTGCTTTTCTTGGGAACCCCCTATACTCTTCAGAAAAAGATAATCCATAAGCAAAATAGCAAGGTCCATGGGAATTGGAAAGTCTTGAGTCTAAATACAACCCTCCATTATTTTCTGCCTCTTGTTATATAATCAAGTTTTGAGGTGACCGCTTGCTGAAAGCAGTGTTCTCTCATTCTCCCTTTACTTTACTACTAACTTTTCCTTACTCTGGCAATCATGCCTTTCTATGAACTTCGGTTTTCATAGAGGTAATAGAAGGAGAATATTCTAATCTTCCAACTTGGAAACTTGAAGATCTTTGATTCTTCTGCTTATCCAAAAAAGGGGAAAGATCTTTGTTTCTGTTGCAATTCTTGGCCTATTGGTCAAAGGGTGCCTGGAGCTTCGAGGCCTTTTTGTCCTTGATGTTATTTTCATTGCATGGTGTACTAGTGTTGTAGGACCTCTTAAGTTACTCAGTCAAGACTATATGGAATTCCAACAGTTCTTCCTAAAATTAGAGTGTTTGGATGGGAAGCACATGAGAACATTGTCATTATGTATACGTTTTGAAGGAAGAAATTCTTTGAAAAACATAACTAATGGGAAGTTTGTTGACTATCTTTTCATTTATTAACAGCCAAACAGAGGAGAAGAGAGGTAGGAGAAGAGAAGAGGAAGAGAGGAGAGGAGAGAAGAGAGGAGAGAGATTTCGAGTCTGCTACAGTGCTGGCTGCACCAGCTTATATTGATATATATATAGGGCGACCATAATAGAAGGGAAAGGATCCTTATGCCCATACTTAAGTTATAGCATAAAAAACAAAAGAAAAAAACTGCTTTAATTTGTCCAAATGGACCCTAACTCAGCAGAATACAAACATAATAAATAAAGCTAACATTCCAACACTTCCTCTCAAGTTGGGACATGGAGGTCAATCATGCCCAACTTGTCACACAAATTATTATGCCGCACGTGTTGAAGGCCCTTGGTGAAGATGTTTGCAAGTTGTTCCTCTAAACTAACATAAGGAGTGCACACTTCTTCGCTCACAAGTTTTTCTCTAATAAAATGCTTGTCCACTTCAATATGTTTTGTTCAATCATGGAGGACTGGGTTAGCAGCAATGTTGATAGTAGCCTTGTTGTCACAGTAGAGTGACATAGGTTTGTTAACTGCAAAGCCCAACTCTCCTAACAAATTTTTTATCCACATCATTTCAGCAACTCCATGAGACATGGCTCTGTATTCTGCCTCAGCACTGGATCTAACCACCACACTTTGCTTCGTACTTCTCTAGGTGATTAGGTTTCCTCCCACGAAGGTACAATACCCACTGGTAGATTTCCTGTCATCGATTGCCCCTGCCCAATCAGCATCTGTATACACATCCACTTTCAAATGCCCATGTTTTTGGAAAAGCAAACCAGCTCCTAGGAACTTCTTGAGGTATCTAAAGATTCTTTCTGCAACTTCAAAGTGTATTGTCTTAGGATTATGCATGAACTGACTAAGAACACCCACTACATAGGCAATATCAGGTCTGGTCATAAACAAATATGAGTCTCCCTACAAGTCTCTAGAACTTCTTTACATCTTTCAAACACTCCCCCTGACTGTTTCTTAGTTGATGGTTGGGTTCAATGGGTGAATCAATTGGTTTCACTCCCAACTTGCCTATATCCTCTAATAGATCTAGTACATATTTTCTATGGCAAATAAAGACGCCCCTTTTTGAGCGGGCAACTTCAACTCCAAGAAAATAATGTAAGGGGCCTAGATCTTTCACCTCAAATTCAATGGCTAGGAATTTCTTCAGCTTCTGTATTTCAGTCTTCCAGTCTCCTGTGATTACTATGTCATCAACATAGACAATTAAAGCTGCAATTTTCTCTTCACCTTTTTTTCACAAATAAAGTATGATCTGGTTGACATTGTTTGAATTCCATCTGTTGCATTGTTGAATGAAACCTACTAAACCAGGCCCGAGGTGATTGCTTCAACCCATATAAAGATTTTTTTTTTAACTTGCACACCTTCTACTCATTACCTTTGGCACAGAAACCTAGAGGTTGAGTCATGTAAACCTCTTCCTCCAAGTAACCATTCAAGAATGCGTTCTTGATATCCAACTGATGAAGTTCCCAATCAAGGTTAGCTGCTAGTGAGAGGAGGATTCTAATTGAATTCATCTTGGCTACTGGAGCAAAGGTCTCTGTATAGTCTACTCCATACACTTGTGTAAGCCCTTTGGCCACTAATCTATCTTTGTATCTCTCTATTGAACCATCAGCTCTATGCTTTACTGTGAATACCCACTTGCAACCCATTGGTTCCTTCCCTTTAGGAAGATCCACTAACTCCCAGGTGCCACTTTTGTGTAAGGCATTAATTTATTCCTTCATTGCATCTGTCCATTTAGGTTTGAATAAAGCTTCTGCCACATTCTTAGGAACAGAGGCACTGTCAATAGAGGAAAGGAATGCGTGGTATGAAGGTGAAATATGATCATAGGACACAAAGTGAGAGATAGGATGATTAGTAGTACAAGACCTAACACCCTTTCTCTTAGCAATAGGAACATCAAGATCATTAACAACAGGAGGATCAATGTTATAAGATTTAGGCATATCAATGGGAACAAGTGTACCTGGCTGATGAGTAGGATCTACCTTTGGAGAGTCCGATGATATTGGTTGCATAGTTTCATGTTCCACGACTCTTGAACTCTACTGTCTCTTATGGCAGCGAAGAAAGACCCGAAATGGAGAAGGGTCGGAAAGAGGAGGTAGTTGAACCTGAGTGTGTTTCTCCTCAACCCTACTCTCCCCCTGAGGAGAAACCAAGAGGAAAGGTTGACTCTCAAAGAATGATACATCCATGGAGACATAGTACTTGCGTGAAGCAGGATGATAGCAGTGGTAATCGTTTTGAGATAACGGATAACCAAGAAAAACACGAGTGGCACGGGGATCGAGTTTACCGCAAGTAGGAGACAAGTCATGAACGAAGCAACGACACCCAAAGACACGCATTGGAATGGGGAACAACGGAGTTGTAGGAAACAAGAGTTGATGTGGGGCCTTATACTCTAGTAACTGAGATGGCATGAGGTTGATGATATGTGCAGCACACATAACGGCATCCTTCCAAAAACGTTTCAGAACATTCATATGAAGTAATAAACCACGAGCTACCTCAAGTAGATGATGATTTTTCCTTTCAGCAACACCATTTTGTTGAGGTGTCCTAGCACAAGAGCTTCGATGAAGAGATCCACACGAGGCAAAGAATTCCGTGAGATCACTATAGAAGTACTCTTTTGCATTGTTTGACTGGAAAATGTGAATTTTAGTTTGAAATTGAGTGAAAATCAGTCGTTGAAAGTCTTTTACAATCTTTGGCACTTCATCTCTAGATCGCGTAGGATACACCCAAGTATATCTAGAGTAGTCGTCGATCAAAGTAATGAAATATTTATATCCAGTCTAAGTAGGTAGAGAAATAGGGCCCCAAACATCAAAATAAACAATATGAAAAGGAAATTCAGATCTTTTATTTCTTAAAGGAAAGGAATTTCTACAATATTTGCTCAATTGACACGTACGACATTGCAATTTACTAACTAACAAAGACAAACAACTCAGGAAACATAAGTTTTAAAGACTCAAATTAAAGGTGACCAAGACGATTATGCCACAAGTAGGCATGTCTCTCACTAGAAGAATTTAAAAACTCTGTAGCCACAATACCAACTTTATTCTCCAACACGTAGAGGCCATCCACCATGCTTCCTCTACCAATCGTCTCCCACGAGGTCAAATCCTGAAACACACACGAAGAAGGAAAGGTCACTGAACAATTCAAGGAATGAGTAATACTACTAATGGAAAGTAAATTGATAGGTAATTTAGGAACATGCAACACATTAGAGAGGGTAAGATCAAGAGGAAGGGAGATGGTTCCTTGACCGGCTACGGTGGAATAAGACCCATCAGTCGGTTTCACCTTATCTCTCCTAGAGAGGAGGTTATATGCCTGAAATAAATTTGACTTACCAGTCATGTGGTTTGAGGCTCCAGAGTCAATTATCCAAGGGGAATCAGATGTATGAGATGACATATGGAGGCAGTGGCAGTGTTTCCTGATGTAGACGCAAAGGAGGTAGAAGGAGTAGGGCTAGAATCCATCTGGCGAAGTGCCCTACCATATAATTCCAAGTGGTCACAAAAGGAGTTGATGATCTCTTTCTTGGGGTCAGAACCAGAGTGTCGCTCTTGGGTACCATGGGGCTAGTCTCTTGAGATGCCACATTTGCTGAGTTATATTTCTTCTGACTTTGCTAGGTTGGCTTCTTACTTGGATCAGACTTCTTACTCAATTCCTGATCCCATTTCGGCTTGCCATGAAGATCCCAACATGTGTCTCTAGTGTGCCTAGACTTTTGACAGTGAGTGCACCAAAGTTTGTCTTTGTCATCCACTCTCTTCTGTGAATCTCCCTTTTTAAAAGAACCTCCAACATTTGAACTTGTACCCCCTTGGACAGCTAGTCCAATCAGTTCTCCTTTTGTACAATTCATCACACTTCTGCTCTCTTCAGACTGAACTAAGGCATAAACTTCTTGGACTGAAGGTAGGCTCTTACTTCCTAAGATTTGTACCCTCATGGATTCATATGTAGGATTCAACCCCAAAAGAAAGGCAAATACCCATTGCTGGGAAACAAGTGGTTTGTAGGCCTTTGCATCCTCATCGCACTTCCAATTCACATTTTGATAATGATCTAGTTCCTTCGAAATTGATGTCAAGTTTGAATAGTACATCGAGAGACTCCTCTCCCCTTGCTTGCAAGTAGAGGATTCTGCTTGTAATTGATATATCTTTGCATAGTATCTCTGTTTTGAATAGGTAGATTTTGCTTGTTCCCATATTTCACAAGCTGTTTCAGCCCACATAAAGGTCTTCCTTACTTGTGGCAGCATGGAAACCAAGAGCCATGACATCACCATGCTATTTTCTTGGTCCCATCTGTTATGTTCAGCACTACCAATCTTTGGTTCCTTGATTTTACCATTAATATACTCAATTTTTCTTCTAGCAGTGATATAAAGTTTAATTCCCCTAGACCATTCAAGATAGTTCAGTCCATCAAAGGGGATTACAGCCTCTGCTATTTTGACCTCCTATCACCAAACAAACAGTCCTAGAAACACCAAGGATGAAGCCCACATGCACACACTGCAATCTGGACACAATCTGATCACAAACCAGCCTAGATTGTCCAAAAAAGGCAAGATTTTAGAGTGATCTCAGAACTGATCTGACCTAGCAATCGCACTCCACCAACTTCTAGACACCCCAAACACATCGACTGCTAGGAGGAGTCATAAACCAATATGGTTACACCACAAGGGTTAAAAGATCAGGTCATTCACGACCTACAGATCTGAATTCTCAGACATGGGATCACACGATCCATAAAAAAAGAGGTTCGAACCTCACAGCTTCTCAAAAAACATTCAGCAGTCTGGAGTCATATAGTTTCTTCTTGGTACACGACCAAGGAAAGGAAAAAAAAAAGCACTAAAAAAATCTTTACCAGTCGTAGGTCTGCACTTTTTTTATCTCAATTGAAGAAGACAGCAGGTTGAAGCTTGTTCGATCTGCTCACAGGCCTAGCAGAACCGCTTTGGTACCATATTAACAGCCGAACAGAGGAGAAGAAAGGTAGGAGAAGAGAAGAGGAAGAGAGGAGAGAAGAGAGAAGAGAGAAGAGAGGAGAGAAGAGAGAGATTTGGAGTTTGCTGGTGGTGCCAGCTTATATTAATATATATAGGGCGACCATAATTACAAGGGAAAGGACCCTTATGCCCCTACTTAAGTTACAACATAAACAACAAAAGAAAAAACTGCTTTAATTTGTCCAAACGAACCCTAACTCAGCAGAATACAAACATAATAAATAAAGCTAACATTCCAACATCAGTCATTGTGCTGCATTCCAGATTTTGAGTGATTTTTTCTTTTTTTTTTGGTAATTGAAATATTAATTCATTAATCAGAAGATAAAACTGTTACAAGCATCCTTGAGGGAGGTGCAAGGTGCAGCCTCATTCTTGATAAAGGCTAAAACCAGCCTAAAAAGAAAAAAGAAATACAGAATATAGAAATTACAAAACAGCCCAAAATAAGTTATCCCTGTCAACCCCTTGTGTAACAAGACTGTTATCAGGCCTGTATTTAATTAAATAAATAAAAAGAAGGCTTTTGGTATGAGCCTAGAAGGAGAAGAAATGGAGAAGAAGAGGAGAAGAAAGGTTGAATAGAATAGGGCTACACAGTTTCTATCGAAGAAGAGAACTGCCGCCCATAATGTTTAATTCATAATAAAAGGTAAGATTACACTATTACCCCTGTATACAAATGCTTGAGAATAGAGACAAAAAGCACTGATTTAAAGAAGGGAAAATACTAGTATAACCCTAAAACAAAGTTGTATTTTAACACTCCCCCTCAAGTTGGAGCATATATATCATACAACTCCAACTTGTTACAAATGTATTTCATTTGAGCACCACTCAAGCCTTTGGTAAACAAATCAGCTAGTTGATCTTCAAACTTCACGTATGGGGTAATGATTTCTCCACTGACCACCTTTCTAACAAAGTGGCAATCCACCTCTATGTGTTTGATCCTCTCATGATACACTCGATTGGAAGAGATATGAATGGAAGCCCGGTTGTCACAAAATAGCTTCATGGGGGTTGTGACTGATATTCCCATCTCTTGTAACAATTGTCTCAACCACACCAACTCACATGTAGTGTGGGCCATGGCTCTGTATTCGGCCTCATCACTACTCCTAGCCACCACATTTTGCTTATTTGTTTTCCAAGTAACCAAATTCCTTGCCAAAAAGTGCAGTAACTAGTTGTTGATTTCCTGTCAGTAACTAACCCTACCCAATCAGCATCTGTGTATCCTTCCAAGGAAAGTTCTCCATTTTTCTTATGCAACAACCCTTTACTTGGAGCCCCCTTCAAATAGCGTAGAACTCTAACAATACCTTCCCAATGGGTTGTCCTTGGGTTCTGCATGAATTGGCTCAATAATCCAACAATGAAGGAGGGGATCTTTTGGAGAGGAAGATAGGGAGCTAAGATGGAGTGTGAAGAGGCAGATGGAAGACCTCTTGTTTCAGGAGGAAATTAGCTGGAGACAGAAATCCAAATGTAAATGGTTAAAGGAGGGAGATAGAAACACGAGGTTTTTCCATTCTATGGCAAATTGTAGGAGAAGGAATAATTTCATTTCAAAATTGGAAGTTGAAGGTGCAGTCATTTCCCATCAGTCAGAAATAGCAGAGGCCTTTGTAAATCATTTTAAAGTTATTTTTAGAAGGCTGGTAAATGAGAGGGTTTGGATGGAAGGGCTGGATTTGCCTTCTCTAAGTGGATTGGACAGGGAGGGATTAGAAAATAATTTTGATCTAGAGGAGATAAAGGAAGTAGTGTTCTCGATGGATAGGACAAAAGCTCCAGGCCCAGTTGGGTTCACAATTTATCAGGATTTTGGGATATTGTGAAGTAGGATATTGTGCGAGTCTTTGAAGAGTTTCACAGAAGGGGAGTAATTAATCGGGGTCTAAACTCCACTTTTATTGCTTTGATCCCAAAGAAGAAAGAGGCTTTACAACCAAAGGATTTTAGACCTATCAATTTGGTGAATAGTCTGTACAAGATAATTGCAAAAGTGTTGTCTCTAAGGATAAAAAAAAGTTCTTCCCACCATTATTGCACCCAATCAATGAGCTTTTGTGAAGGGGAGGCAGATCACTGGTCAAATTTTGATTGCAAATAAGAGTCTGGGAAGTTTTAGGAAATCCAAGAAGAAGGGTGTGGTTTGCAAATTAGACTTAGAGAAGGCTTATGACCTAGTTGATTGGTCCTTCTTGGTGGAGGTGATGAGAAGCTTTGGCTTTGGAAAAAAATGGTGTAAATGGATTTGGGGTTGTGTTAGGAGCTGCCACTATTCTATCTTGGTGAATGGAACTGTGAGGGATTTCTTTCCTACCTTGAGAGGAATAAGACAAGGAGATCCACTTCTCTTCTTCCTATTCACTTTGATTGCAGATGTTTTAGGGAGACTGATTCATAGAGCTGACTTGAGGAATTTAGTAAAAGGATGGAGAGTAGGAAGGGAGCAAGTACCACTTACACACTTACAGTTTGCAGATGACACAATTATGTTCTGTGAAGGTGGGGACATAAATTGGATAGGGAATTTGAAATTGGCAATACAACTATTTGAGCAGATGTCTAATCTCGAAGTGAACTTTGATAAGAGTTGTATGGTGGGAGTGAATTTGGAGGAGAGGGATGTAAGTGAATATGCAAGTTTGTTAGGGTGTGCAATTTCGGATTGGCCTTTGACTTACTTGGGTCACCCCTTAGGAGATAATCCCATGAATGACAACTTTTGGAACCCGGTTTTGGAAAGATTTGAGAAAAGGCTTGCTTCCTGGAGGAAAAGTTATCTCTCATTAGGGGGGAGAATCACTTTGATTAGGTCTACCCTAGTTAACCTTCTTGTTTACTTTCTGTTGGTGTTTAAGATTCCCACAAAGGTCTCAAATAGGATGGAAAAGTAAATAAGGGATTTCTTGTGGGAACTAGGAGAGGAGAAGAAAGATCACAGGGTGAGTTGGGAGGTGGTAACTAGAAGTAAGAAGCTAGGAGGGCTTGGGATTGGAAATATTAGGAAAAGAAATATGGCATTGTTGGGAAAATGGTTGTGGAGATTTCCAATGGAAAGAGATAAATTATGGATGAAGATAGTGGTTAGCATACATGGGCTAGAAGACAATGATTGGGATCCAGGAATCTTGGCAAGGGCTACAGCTGCTTCTCCTTGAGCCATTCATGATTTGCTTCCAGTTTTCTCCCCTTGGATAAGGTATGATTTGAACTCTGGTAATCTTATAAAATTTTGGGAACAACCTTGGATTGGGGATTCATTCCTGATGGACCAATTTCCCTCTTTGTATGCTTTGTCAAATTTGAAAAATGAACCCATTTCTTCTTTCTTAGTTCCTTCTGAATCTACTTCCAGCTTTGGGTGGAATCTAGGGTTGAGAAGAACAATCAGGGATACAGACATGGGTTGTA
The DNA here is from genome assembly GCF_056320005.1 of Nelumbo lutea. Taxonomy (NCBI): domain Eukaryota; kingdom Viridiplantae; phylum Streptophyta; class Magnoliopsida; order Proteales; family Nelumbonaceae; genus Nelumbo; species Nelumbo lutea. The sequence goes on from NC_142691.1 coordinate 16,487,136, forward strand.
TTTCGTCTTTGCTAGCCATCCTTGAAAATGTTTTCCTAGACTTGAGTAAGGTTGACTCCAATATTTGGATCCCCTCCTCTTCTGGTTCCTTTTCTTGTGCATCGTTTTTTGAGACTTTGGTCCAACCTCCTGTTCCCTTTGGGTTGTCCTCTGTTAAAGAGATTTGAAGCAAACCCATTCCTCCTCGGGTTGGTAGTTTTTTTTGGGAAACTTTCCTAGAAAGAATAAACACAAATGACTTGCTTCAAAGAAAGAAGCCCAATTTCTGTTTACTTCCCAATAGGTATATTCTTTGCAAAACTGATGGGGAAACGGGTTACCAACTTATGGTTACTTGTCCGGTTACTAAAACTGTTTGGGAGTTGGTTTTCTCCCTTTTTGGATATACTTGGAATCCCCCTGTGAGTGTGCAAAGCTTGTTCCTCTCCTTCGTTCTCAAAATGGCCTAAGAAAAGAGGGAAGGTCATGTGGAGAAGCATTAGGGCGGCAGTGTGTTGGTCCATATAGGAAGAGAGAAACTCACGAATTTTTTCAGACAAGGAAAGAACCATGGAAAACTTAATTGAATTGATACACTTAAGGGTCGCTCATTGGCTGAAATCTATGGAGCTATTCTCAGATTTTTCCATGGTTGACATATTGAGAAAGTGGAAAGAAATAGCTACCTCTGCCCAATGTAAGAGGACCTCTAGACCTTCTTGGTCCCCCCTCCTTTTGGATTCATAAAACTGAATTTTGATGGTAGTAGCTTAAGGAATCCTGGGCCTTCTGGGATTGGGGGAGTGTTCAGGAATGAGGCTGGGATTATTAATGCTATTTTCTCAGGCTCAATTGGAGAGGGTGACTCTCTTAGGGCTGAGATTCTAGCTGTTTTGGAAGGAATCCAAAGAGCAAGAGAAGTAAACATTTGATGCTTGGTTATTGAAGGGGACTCGGAGGTGGTGATTAGGTGGTTGAAGGAAGACAACAATGGTTTGTGGAGCTACAACAATGAAAAGAAAAAATTTAAATAGCTGAGTAGGGATATTGAGGTGAAGTACAGTTGGGTGAAGAGAAGCGCTAACTTAATGGCTGATGGGTTAGCAAAGCAAGGGGTGCTTAAGGAATCTATGTTTTGGGCTAATTTTTAGATTTCTTCTTTGTTCCTTGTTGTGGGGGAGTTAAGACAGTTTACCTCCCCTTTCTTGTACTTAAAGTTTTATAAATTTATTATTTAATAAAGTATTTTGTTACTGATAAAAAAAAAAAGTTAGGTCTTGTAATGGTTAAATAAATCAATTTTCCAACTACTCTCTTGTACTGTCTAGGATCATCTAGGGGCTCCCCCTCACTATTAGACATCTTCACATTCAAATCTATAGGGGTATCCACTGGCTTTGCCCTTAAAAGACCAGTTTCTTCCAATAGGTCAAGCACATACTTCCTTTGTAAGAGAGAGATTCTCAACTTTGACCTTTTTACTTATATGCCCAAAAAACATTTCAAGTGCCCTAAGTCCTTATTTTGGAACTGGTTCTATAAAAACTGTTTGAGATTTTCAATGCCATGCTCATCACTTCCTGTGATAATGATGTCATCAACATAGACTGCTAACGCAATCTTCCAAGAGGTAGTGTCTCTACTGAACACTGAATGATCAACCCTACATCGTGTCATCCCAAACTGTTGTACTACACTACTGAAGGTTGCTCCATATACACCTCCTCCTCTAGATCACTGTGAAGAAATATCCAACTGGAAAAACGACCAATCAAAGTGTGCAGCCAGGGAAATAAGCAACTGAACCGAACCCATTTTAGCTACAGGTGAAAAGTTATCAGTATAATCAACACCATAGGTCTGTGTATACCCTTTGGCTACTAAGCGTGCTTTATATCTCTCCACTACCATCGGCAAAATGCTTAGCAGTGTAAACCCAACGGCAACCAATTGCTTTCTTTCCTAGAGGCAAAGAAGTGAGGTCCTAAGTATGATTAGATTGAAGAGCATGAAATTCCTCATCCATTGCCCTTTTCCATTCTAGAGAGAGAAGTGCATCTTGAAGAGATCTAGGAACAAACATAGGCGATAAAAGGGATAGAAAATTCTGATAGGATGGAGATAAATGGGCAAATGAAACATAACGAGATATAGGATGTTCAGTATAAGCACGTTACCTTTGTGAAGTGCAATGGGAAGATCAAAATGAGATGGATCCGTTGACGGAGGAGCCGCTGATGGTGGAGATAGAGCTGGAGAAGACTGAAACACAATACTACGAGGGCCATGAGCATACACTCGATGGATCGGTGGTCGCATTGACTCTTGAGCAACAAGAGTAGGCACAAACACCTCCTCCACTGGTAAGGGAAGAGGAGGTGGGGATAGAATATCAAGAGAAGTAGGTTTAGTTAAGGAAAAAAAAGGAACATTTTCAAAGAAAGTCACATCAGGAATAACAAAGGAGTGCCGAAGGGAAGGACTGTAGCACTTATATCCTTTCTAGGTTTGAGAGTACCCTAGAAAGACACATTTAAGAGCACGAGTGTCCAACTTATCCAACACCTGCCCCAAGCGATGGACAAAACAAACGCAACCAAAGACACGCGGAGGCAAAGGAAATAGAGATTGAGAAGGAAAGGCAATAGAAAAAGGAGAGGAGCCACTTAACACGGAAGATGACATACGATTAATGAGAAAGCAACAAGTAAGAATAGCATCACTCCAATATTTTTTTGGAACTGACATTTGAATCAAAAGTGCTCAAGTAGTGTTAAGTAAATGTCTATTCTTCCGCTCAACTACTCCATTTTGTTGCGGAGTAGAGGAGCATGATGATTGATGTATTATGCCATGAGATTCAAAGAACATATGAAATGGGTGTTGAAAATATTTTTTTGCATTGTTAGACCGAAAGTATTTAATGGAGATACCAAATTGATTCTTAATCTCAACATAAAAGGAGAGAAATATATCAAACACCTCTGTACGAGATTTCATTAAATAAATTCAAGTCATTCTTGAAAAATCATCAACAAAGGAAATAAAATATTTGAAACCATTGTAAGATTCAATTGGATAAGGACCCCAAACATCTGAATGAATAAGTTCAAAAAGACTCGAGACTCTAGTAGGTTCCCTTGGAACAAAAGAGACATAATGATGTTTACTAAGCTGACAAGCTTTACACTATAACTCACGAATAGACACAACCTCTGGAACAAGACTCTTGAGAGCTGGAAGAGAAGGGTGACCCATCCGATAGTGCCACTGCAATGGTGTAACAGAGGAATGAAGAGTTTTTTGTGACCCACCACCATCAAGATAATACAATCCTCCAGCTTCATGCCCACCACCAATCGTCTTCCCCGTCTTGAGATCCTAAAAAATGCAATAGGACGAAAAGAATGAGATGGAGCAATTCAAAGATTTTGTCAACTTACTAACAAACATAAGACTAAAGGGAAATTTAGGAACATATAGGACTGGCGGTAAGTAAAATCAGAATGTAAAGAAACATCACCGGTACTAGAAACACGGGATGTAGTACCATCAGCCAGAGTAACCGATTGGGCGATAAAGGGAGGGGATAAAGATGCAAGGAGGTCTGAGGACCCAGTCATGTGATCTGAGGCCCTAGAATCAATAATCCATGGTTTAAAGGAAGAAACAAGACATGTTGTACTTGACTTTGCAAGAGTTGCAGTATTATCGAAAGAAGAAGACAAACGAAGTTTTTCATACTCTTCTCGGGTGATGGAAACCATTTCCTTCTCCTTCCCAGCACCTAAAGCAGTGGAGTCATCTCTCGTAGTACCATTATCTCCTTCTACAGTAACATGATTGGCCCAAGTAGGTGGGCCATGCAGATCATAACAGTAGTTCACAGTGTGTCCTTCCCGTCCACAATAGCTGTATTCTTTGATCATTCCTCGACTAGCAATATTGACACCACGACCTCTAAAATTCCCATCTCTACCACCATTGTGACCTCCTCTCACATCACAATTACCACCTTTGGGAGAGCTACTTCTACCACGTGAGCCACCTCTACCACCTCTGGTTGCGGCTAGGGATGACTTCTCTAATACTGGAGAACTATCTGTATGTGGACTCGAAACCCTTCTTACTCTAGAGAAGACTTCTGATAGTATAGGTATGTCACTGCTACCTAAAATCTGGGCTCGCACTAGTTCAAATTCAGACCTCAATCTGGAAAGAAAACGTGCCACATCCAATTGATCTCTCCGTTGTTTTTGCACTTTAAGATCAATCGAAAGAGGCTTATATGAATCCAATTCATTCCACAAACTCTTCAAGCAAGCATAGTACTCTTCCACACTCCTATCACCTTGCTGTAATTGAAAATACTCCTGATACAATTGATAGATTCTAGTTACATTGTCTTGTCCAGAATACAACTGCTTAGCATGTTCCCAAATTTCTTTTGCAGTGTCAAAGAACATCAGGTTCACACTGATATGAGGTTCCATACTGTACCAAAGACATGTCATAATATGTGCATTCTCCCGGATCCAATCATCATACCCTGCTGCTCCTGGGTCTGGTTTGTTTTCTTTAATAATTTTAACTTTTCTCTTGCTGTCAAATTTACCTCCATCGACTTTGCCCATGGTACGTAGTTGGTACCATTAAGTTTAACCGACGTCATTTGTACAGCCAGAGGTAGCCATCAGTTACTTCTGCAACACTCCCTAGACGAACACCTTCCCGACTCAACAACAGCATTCAACTGACTTAACTATTGTTTTTGAAACTTCAACAGCATAGCCGCAACCCCTAAACCTGGAACATCAGCATAAAAACTTCTTCTACGAGTCAATCAGCTTCCCGATTCCTAGAAAATAACCACCAAACACATCAACCACAGCCAACAATCAGCCGAACTTCACATTCACAGTCCCCTAACTGCTGAGTCGAGGGAGTCTGTCTAAACCACCATCAAACAGTCGACCAACGGTGCAGATTGAGGCATAGAAGCCTCTTAACCTTCTGGGCGATCAGTCCTTTTAGGTTCTTCCCCTTCCTTTCTTCTCGTATTAGCATAAAAACTCAGCCGGACCAGTTGCAGGTGTCCTTCATTGATGCAGTTAGTTAACTTGATCAACCAGGCTCTGATACCATGTTATCAGGCCTGTATTTAATTAAATAAATACAAGAAGGATTCTGGTATGAGCCTAGAAGGAGAAGAGATGGAGAAGAAGAAGAGGAGAAGAAAGGTCGAACAGAATAGGGCTACACAGTTTCTATCGAAGAAGAGAACTGCCACCCAGAATGTTTAATTCATAATAAAAGGTAAAATTACACTATTACCCCTGTATACAAATGCTTGAAAATAGAGACAAAAAAATACTGATTTAAAGAAGGGAAAAGACTAAAATAACCCTAAAACAAAGCTGTATTTTAACAAAGACAATCAGCCATTTTGTTTGCTGACCTACAAACCCAATTTCATCTTATATTTAGGTTTCTTGTTAACCACTTGACTTTATTTATGAGTTCTCTGAAGCACCAGACAAGCAAGTCCAGGTCCATCAATCAAGCCACAACCACCTTAGAGTCACCTTCAATTATTAGATTTTCCACACCAAGTTGACTTGCTAGTTGAATCCCTTCTATGGCTGCTAATAATTCAGCCCTGGTAGAATCTCCACTTTCCACTAGACCTGAGAAAAAAGCTATAGTATTACTATCCCTGTCTCTCATCACCCCTCCAATACCAGATGGTCCAGGGTTACCTTGACTACTGCCATCAAAATTAAGTTTTAGAACCCCATCAGGAGGATGAACCCATTAAGTTTTCCAACCAACACGCCCACAAGCCATCAAAGGTGAAAGATTGGAACAGGATGGTAGTCTTCAACCAATGCATTACTCTTGTCAAAATGCAATCCTTGACTTCTAGCAACCTGCTTTCCTTATTTTGGAAGATCCTGGAATTTCTTTCCTCCCGGATTGTCTACAAAGAATCTGCCCTAATACATTTCTACATTACTTTCCCTCTTTTAGAGGGCCACACAAAAGCTGAGGACTCAAACAACAGCCTTACTTCTTTGGCTGAACCCACCTGCACCCAAAAAGAGCAAAAATCCAATTTCAAATAGAAGTAGCAAAAGGATTCATTAAAAAAAATAGTAGTAGAAAAGGGCACGAAATTAGCAAGTGGTAGCAATCCTCACCATTTGAGTGATTTTCTCACAGCAGTTTGTTTGGGATCTCAGTCTCCCAAAAGGGGCATTTGTAACCTGTTGCATTGTTGGGGTTCAGGTCTATTTCAGTAAGAGCAATAAATTATCCTAGGTATGCATGTATAACATTATGTGGGGCACTTGGAAGGAAATGGATTTTTTGATGGGAAAAATTTGGTACTCTATCTCAGTTGTCAATATGGTCAAGCTGAAAGTTTCCCATTGGTTCTCTCTACATTTTTTTTAATAATCAATTCTCCATATGTTCAACAATATAGACTCTAGTTCAACTTTTAGAGTTAGGGACCAATTTGAGGATGAAATTTACGAGGTCTAAGTTGCCTTTTGATACTAATTAGAATAATGTTAGTTTTGACGGGTGCTGCATTATTAATTCAAGCCAATCGAGCACTTTGGGAAGGATTTAGAAATTACTTTAGGATCATATAGTGCTCTCTAGCCCAATTTGTATTGGAGATTCACACATAGCCATGGGCTGGTGGACTCGGGTTGCCCCATTTGATTGGTTATGATAGGATGTGATAGAAGGTAATTCATCTAATGTCATCTGGTGGATTCCATCATTTGAGCCATGAGGTTTGCGTCTTGGATTTATGGTGTAACATCTTATTGCAATTGGTGCTAAGGTTGGCCAACTCTCTAAAGCAGCAACTTCCCAACAGCTGTTTCTAGAGATGCATATCAGATCAAGTTCATGTAGTAACTTTTATCAAGAGCTTTTCATAAGGTGAAAAATCTTTATCAAGTTATTCCATCGTATGTTTTGTATTTGAGCCCCCTACAAATTCTTTTATTACATTCTTTGTGGAAAATAGAAAGAGGAAAATGAAAAGATGATTAAGTAATACAAGTTGGTAAAGATGATTAGGCTCTTCAGAAAAAGAAAGGTACTATAAGTTGGTTGCCACCCAACATGAGCAAGTGTACTATTATCTTCTAGAGGAGCTAGGACATGTTTACTTTTTACATTTCAACTAGGCAACAACAAAGTGACAATTACTTCATAGTATTTTATTTTATTTTATTTTATTTTTTGTATTACATGGTACACATTATAGGGGGACTCAGGGTCAAGGGTGGGGGGACAAAGCAGGGTGCATGTGAGGTCACTGGCCATTCTACAGAAGAGCCTACTGTTCCATGGTTATTATAAGATACCTAATAAAATTGCAAAAATTAAAGCTAGCCCTCAAATTCAATCCGTCATTTGTGACTTCTTTCTTTCTTGATAAGTATTAAGTAGGATTTTAAATGCTATAATGTGTAGATATGTATATGGACACAGCACAGATACAGAAAACAGGGATATGACTCCATTTCCTAAAATCCCAACACAGATATGGGTGATGAAAACAAAAAGATGGCCTTGTAAGTGCTTAAATTTTCAATTCAACAAAACCTTATCCCCAGTTATATGAGTTTGTCTACATGAATCTTGTTTCACAATTCCACTATCAATGGTCATATCCGTTGTTAGATTGTGGCCCTTCAAATTGTTTCTTACTTTCTCAACCAATTTTCTTTTTGACCTGCCACTACCTCTTCTAGACCCTTAAACTTGCATAAGATCATTTCTTACTGGTGCAGCAGGCAGTGTTCTGTATAACATTCACAAACCATTTTGTCTTCTTTCTCTCATTTGTCCTACTCCTAGATTCCCACAAATACTTAATCTCACTGTTAAATTGTATTCTCAAATGTTTGTCAAATACTACTCCTTGGACATTTACATCCTTGGTGCAAGAAACGGTTAGTCAGATTGAGAGAACCATATTTACAGTGGTGCTTGGTATTGGATATCCCATTAGTGTTGGACATTGACTAGAAAATGAACTATGAATATGAAAGACACAACATACAATGTTATTTTAAGCTTGACCATCTAGCAAAGTAGCACCACATGAATTGCTTCACATTCACATGAAGAGTATACTAATTGTATGACTTCCACAGTTGTTTTTCACTTTATTCTTTGACCTTTTCTAATTGATGATTTGAAATGGCATTTTCTAACTGTTTCCCTAGTAATCTTGCTTCTTAATTTAAGTTACATTTTGTATCCATATGCTTGTTCAGACATGGATTGTGAAATGCAATTTGATGACTTCCATGAAGACTTGATGGCTGTATTTACATTTATAGCAGTTGGCATTGTCAATATTTAAACTGAATGTGATAAAACTTGGCCTGACAAGTCCCACAGTATTTTCTTTCATTTTTTCTATTTCTTACTTTGCTTAAGATTAAAGTAGGAAGAGGTAGTTGACTGCTTTGTAATGCAATATTCATGCAGTGGTGAGAAGATGCCAGAGGTCAACTGGTCTGAATCTGTAGAAGTTAAAGGAAAAGTAAGATTAGAGGCTTTTGAAAAATTTATCCAAGAACTTCCTCGTTCACGCAACCGTGGCTTGATGGTAACATTTCATTCTTTTCTTTGAATTACTAGTTTACTATTAACTTGGCGGTATATAAATTACAAGGCATATTTTTGCTGTGCCTGTTCTTGAGAATGGAAAACAGAGTGACCAGAAGGCTTTATAGTGGACTCTTCTCCTAGGCAACACCAATCAATTAATTTATTTCCTAGATCATGTTAACTAGTAACTCCTTAGAGCTAATCCTCATCATCCCCTCTCTCTGCAGTGTAAATGCATTTCATAGTTACAATTAGGAATTAGGAGTGTCGACGCTGAAATATATGCATGATTATTTATGGGTAGTCTTTTTTCTCTTTTCTAATTATTTGCAGGTAATCTCACTTTGCTGGAAAGTTGGGTCTTCCAAAGCTGGACTCAAGGGCATGAAGGAGGTGAGCGAATATAAGGGAAGGAATAGCACCTATATGATATGCTGAATCCGGTTCTGATTTGGTAAGTTGATTCCTTTTCTTTTTCATTCCCATTTACAGGTTGCAAAAGGTTATAAAGAAAGGGCGAGAGTAGGGTTTGCACAACTGTCTCCAGGTATTGATCTTTATGTTTGTCCTCGAAGCGACACCATAATCACGATACTTGCAAAATATGGCTTCTTCAAGGGCATGGCAGCAGTTGAAGATGACCAAGATTCGTTAATTGGCTGCGTTGTTTGGCGAAAAAACCGCATATCTTCAAATTCTGTTTTGAAGAAGTCTGAGAAAAAGAGTGCTTCCTTGCCAGAAAAACCTATTAATTCCCCTTCGGACTCTCAGAAAACTGCAGAAGTAACTCAAATAATTTCTCCCACACAACCATCTGAGGGTTCGAAACCTGGTTGTGAAACAGTGCCCTCAGCTACTGAGAGTTCTGGAAACATGGGTAGTAAGAACAGGATCGTCCAGTCTAGCACGGTTCATGTCAAATCTGGTAGTCCAATGTCCACTCCCACCCAAAATAACACTCCCATTTCAGTGGGATCCCAAGCTGCTTCACATGCTGAAGCAAGATCTCCTCAGGGTCCTATGGAACAGTCGATGGAAGTTGAAATTCCCCCCAGGTGTAGCTCAAAACCTGAAAAACCTGATTCAAGTTCAAAACCTCTGAGACATATTCCTCCCATTCCATCTCAAAAAGTGAAACAGATTCCCCTTGCTCCTCCTGATGATGATGATCTTCCTGAATTTGACTTCAGAACCACAAGTGGGGTTTCTCAAACTCCACCCAAGTCTCTGTTGTCCTGTAACAGTGTTAATGTTTTAGATGCCATTCAACTTGTCAAAAAACTGTCTGCAGAAGGAATCAGGAATATTGATGGGTCCATGCTACAAAAACTGCCTGTACAGCCAAAGTCGGTTACCAGCCACCAAGGACCACAAAACCCAGCTTTCCCAGGAATTAAATTGGATACCAACCAAGGATCCCAACCAAAAAGAGTTGGAGATCATGAACCACAGATGCCATTGTTACATCACATAAAGGGAAAGCCGGTCGAGCATAGCAATGAGGTACCAAAACCAGCTAATTTTGCAGCAATTTTCCCACAAAAAAACCTTTGGAATGATGATGATATGCCTGAATGGTGTCCCCCAGATCTAGAACATGAGAACCAATCACCACCAGTTTCCAGTATTAGACCCTCAATCCCCAATATCCGGTGTTCAGTTCCCAATCCACCATTGGGAAAGGTACCACCAGTTCCACCTCTGCCACTTATCCCTCAAACATCTCAAGTTCTAAATCATCCACTACCACGTCCCCAAGGATCAATTGGTGGGTTTCCACATTGTCCCGTAACTATCACAGTGAAGCCAGCACAACCGAGATCTGTTGGATTTAATCCGAGATGTCCAAGTTCTTCATTTGTTCTCAATCCTAACCCCTCTTTGAGACCAGGGTCCAATCCGTTTGATGTGCAACGTTCTACTGGATCTCCTGGTTGGAGAGGTTGGAGGAGGCCTTGACATTTTCTCATGGGGGAAGGGAGGCAGAGTGGTTATCTGAGGGCTAAGAAAAGTCGGATATAAGTGGCGGTCTTAGGCCAACAGGTATTCTAGATCATTAACTTGTAGAAACAGTGATCCCCAATATACATGAGATTTTCAAGAGGATGAAGTGTTTTATGTGGAAATCTCACTCTGTACATAAAGGCATCAAGTTGACTAAAACTCGTGAGATTTAAGGGTTGTCTTTTATTTTGCAAGGTTGGCTTGATCTATGCGTTAAATTTTCATACGCTATGTTCATTATGTGCCTGTTTTTTTTTTTTTTTTTTCATGTAAAACACCCTTTTCATGCCATGGTATATCTAGTATTTTTTATTGTGTAACCAATGGATTTAGTACTGAAGCGACAATTTCCTTGTAAGTTGTAACCTTCCCACACTCTGTACATGAATTAGCTCTCCAGAGTCTTTCTGTGCCAAGTACCCTAAAAGAGATGTTCAGTGTCTTGATGCTCCATGAATACAGCTTATGAAGCACATGCAAGCAGAGATGCATGCTTTTGGTTACACTTCATGACCTACTGTAGTGCTTTTGTATCTATTTCCTTAACGTGCATCGCAAGTTTGCAACCAGGGGAGCAACTGAAGTTCTTCTGACATCGGCCAAGAAGGAACCATGAGCATGCTTAAACAGATGACTTTGTCATTTCTTACTGAATGCTCCCAGCCTGTGTAAGCAGAACGTCAACTACTGATGTTGGGAACATCAACCCTTATTCAGAATCCGTTCAGCCTGGAAACATCTCATCAATAAAAATGTGTATTCAAAATGCAGAAAGCTTATCTATTTTGGATATTCAATGTATTCTATTATTCAATTTTCCTTTTCTCTTTATATTTTTTCTGTTCTTTCAGGTCCTATTCTTATGGTTTTGGAAGGCAACTGCTAAGGTAAATGGTTCGGCATTCAGATGGGTTTTCAAAATATGGAGGATCAGTCGATCAGAGGTCTCTCTTGGACTGTAACCAGTAACCACTGCGGTATAAATTTACTTCTATGGGTGATACTAGTTTACACTTTGGTTAACAAAATCATCTCTCGCTGTGTCCAAAGATCAGGTTACACGAATAGAGACGGGATCTGTTGTATCCTACTAGAAAAAGGGTCAAACTAACTATTTGCAATATATACGGAATATGGTTTTCGAATTTGACCAGATTAATCCAGATATGGTTGAAAAAAAAATCATCTTAATAAAAATTTGCTATGATCGGTTTTGGGAAGAATCTGTTTGGTAAAATAATGGTACACAAAAATGCTAATTTTTCAGGAAAAGCATAGTAATTTTAGACTGCATAGAATGATTTGACATCTGGTTTTGTTCATTTTCATTCTTTATACTAGAATTAATAATCAAGTGAAAAAAAAAAGGAAATATAGGTTCAGAAATTTTTAGTCCCGTTTGGCGTGTCTTTTCGTGCGGGCTGTCGGTTTTTTAGAAGCTTGACAGCCCACGCTTTAGTCTTTTCCCATTTGATTGGGAAAAGATCTAGCTATTGAAAGCCATAACCTTGAAAAGATGAGAGAAGTTCATTTCTGGTTGGAAGCTTCAAATAGAGTTTTTTGTCTTTTTTCAACTTGTCTTCGTGTGGAAAAACATACAAATAGACGCACTTTAACTAAACAGTCTTCAAGGCTCAATTCGGAAGTACAAACACAAATATGTACAATGCAAATACATACAAAATACAAGGTTTTGCACTCTACAAATTTGCATTTGTGCCATGGTTTTCAAAACCGAATTGGATCGGAAAAATCGAGAACCAGTCACCTGACCGGTTCTGTTTTCCCAAAAATCGGATTTCCCCCAAAATCGTTGATTTTGTTTAGCGAACCGCTGAACCGGGTAGTTAACCATTCGAACGATTATGACTTTTTTATTTTTTATTTTTCTGTTAGAACGGGTCGAGCGTTCAGTTCGAACAGTCGGACCGTTCGACCCGATAACTGGACCCCTAACTGAATCGGTCACCGGGCCAGTTTTAAAAACCATGATTTGTACTCCTTCCAAATTGAGTCTAAATTGCTAAGATTTTGATGCAAAAGCATACATCGTCTTTTGCCTGTAATAATCTGTGATTTGACCACATGCATCACTTCTAATAATCTGTGATTTATTGCAAAGTGAAGGGGCTAGATGATGATGATGACGATGATACAAAGGATATTAAAAAACTGCCTATATTTCATAGCCCTAATAAAACCCATACACAACTCTTGATCTTTTTTCTAGCCATGCATCCTTGCAAAACTGGGCTGAAAAAAGAATAAAAAAAAAAGTTAGAAATCACTTCCACGTTTCACATTATGAAAAAAGCAGAATAACAAGATTCTGTTTGTGTTTGTGTTTTGTCTGTGGCTTTTGTTTGGTATTTAGAAACACTAACCCTGGGAAAAGTTTTGGTGGTACTATTTCTGAGTACTGGAAATCAAACAGAAATTCAGAGGAGGATCATAAGCCTAGTAAAATTGGAGTTGTTCATGATGATCTCGATTTGAACGCTTAAGGACCTTTTACTGATGTTTGAAGAGGATGTTAAGCCTAGTAAAATTGAAGTTATTCATGGTGATCTCGATTTGAACACTAAAAGGACCTTTTATTGACACTTCTTTGCAAAAGGCTTGGAATGTGTTGGTCGAATATCAAGTGCTTTTGTATGTTAACTACTCAAGTTATAGGTAAATCGTAAAAGTATTTATATATTTATTACTACCAAAACTTCTACGAAAATTTTATTAAAAATTGAGGTGAAGTACTGAAGTCTAATATATAGAGTTGTAGATGTTAAGACCAAAAATCCTTTTTTTTTGTGTGTATCTATCTTGATAGATATATTTTTTGGAGTACAAACATGCTCAATGCAAATTTCTGAATTCCACCTGTAGAGCTATAAACATTCAAAATGTCAAAACCCCCTATTCTATACATCGATGCCTGCCCGTGAGTTGACATCAATTCCGAGCTGGCACCCACCCCAACTGTACTTTGGGCCTAAAAATTCTGACCCTAGGCTGAACTGCCATTCTCCCTAATTTTTTCATTCTCTTACTTGAACTCATATTGTCTAGTCTTTATTTTTTCATCCTTAATACATTCAAAACTTCAAATTAACAAATTGAGAAGTTATACATGTAAGCAAATCTTCATTTTCGTTCAGTGGAAACATGTTTGTAGCATTGTAATACTTGCTTGAGACTTGGTGCTAGGTGTCATGTCATAAAAAAAACCTGTGCCTCTGGATGCATAGGTCATCAGTTTAACCATTTGGATTAATGAGTCAATCAATGATATCATCGTCATCATCATCATCATTTAAGATGTTGGCAACTTGACCAGCAGACTGGCATAGGTCAACAATGGGTCAATGATCAAGTCATTGATCAAGTCAACATTTTTTTTTTTTTGATAAAATGGTGAATAACATGTTGGCAACTTGACCGGAACAAGAATCATGACCAGATCACCAATCTCTCTGTATAGGTCAACAATGGGTTGAAAACACTCTACTAACGCAACATGAAGCATAAAAATGTAATTCCACTATGATTCTTGCATCATAATGAAGATTGGGGATTTGGACTTGGGGGAAAAGTTGTAGTTGTTGCAGGTGATTACATATGGTTAATGATTCAGGAAGAGATGGTAATTTCAAATGGGATCATCCATTATTTTAATTTCTAATGTTTCAAAAGTTCTTTGTTTAGAATAGTGTAGCCCTTTATAATATCTTCTTATATTGTTTATCCATTTTTATTTTGAACTCTTTATATTAGATAACTTAAGAAACCATGTTACATCCTTGATCTATACACCAAAAGCCTTAAAAACTGTTGGAATGCATAAAGCCAAGCCATTTGGCTTTTAGGACTGTAACAAAATGCACTCCCTTTACGTTTTTTTAAAAAAAAATAAAAAATTCAAGAACGCAATAAGTGAGACTATGTTTGTTTTGACAGAAAGAGAAAGAGAGAACTCTCTTTCCTTCTTCTTCTTCTTCTACTATCAATTCAAACACAACCTAAGGATATTGTTAGAAGGCGTAAGAATTCAGTTCCATGTGAAACAGCACTGTTGTATTAGTATTTTTAGCATGTTTCTTTTAGATTTTCAGTTGTTAGCGATTCATGATCCATGGTTTCATGGTTGTTTTGTTTCAAGACAGTAGAGATCTCACGTTCAATTATCCCAGATACAGTTCTGTCGGTGCATTCAGTTTGTCCTTCTGAGAATTCAATGCATTCAGTAGGCTAGACTGGAGCACTGGATCACAGTTAAGCGAGCAATGGACTTAAGATTGATAGAGGAATTGCAGTTGATCGATCAAATTTATTCTTTCTAATTGGTATAAATGAATTAATTTTCAGTCCAACAGCACATTTAAAAACATCTCCCAATAATAAATACGAGAGATATTCTCAATGCACGCTGAGATGTACATGTGGGGTGTTTTATGGGGATAGATGTGAACTCGGATAACAAGGTAACAAGGCCACATACCACTGTTTTAATATCCACCATAAATTGGTATTGAGTCCCGTCAGTGTACAATTGTATGTAGCACAAATGAACTTTTCTTGTCAAAATGGGTCCCATCAGTGTAATCTATAGGCCCCCGTTGGTTTTAGTTTACCTATGGGTAATGGTCTAATGGAGTGCCCCAATTTACATTTGCACCCCACAGAGGGCGCTCCACAGCATATCCCATCCCCCACTGACAACTGTGGGAGATGTTCCAATGCACACTGAAATGTGCATGTGGGGGTGGATGTGATCTCAGTTTGGAAATGATGTCAGTTCAGACAGCGGACATTTATGTATAGGGGGTATTTGACATTTTGAATGTTTATAGATTTGCATGAGATTCGGAAATCTGCAATGGGGATGGAGTCAGAATTTCAGATTTTAAGATTGGGTTGACATTTGACAATGTCGATGATTTTGTCTTGTCTGTCGTTGATTGCCACTATTGTCACTGGTGTTTTTCTATATATGGGAAATTAAAATCGCCGTTCTTTAATTGGTTATTGGTTTCTTGCTCAGTGAAGAATAAATATTGACAGAGGGCCACAAATCTAACGCGTTTGAAGGTGTGGATGAAGAACCTGAAAGAATAGTCAACCCAGAACCCAGAAGAGCATCTCCACTCAGACATAAATGTACTGAAACTGATGATGGTCTGCATTTATTTTGAATAAAAACGATGAAGCAAGTGCAGGTTGATATATATCATTCCTAGGCTTGGAAATATAGATGTTTTGAGTATTTTTCAGTTTGAAACAATTGTCTTTTCTTTTGAAAAAATTATAGTTTCATGGAATCATAAAATAAAGTAATAAACATGGTTGTCAAAACCGGATCCAATCAGATGGTCTGGACCGGAAAAACTGGGAGCCGGTCAGGTGATTGGTTCTGTTTTTCATCAAAATCAGATTTTTGCCAAAAAAATGTTAATTTGGTCAACAAATCGCTGACCCGGGTGATTGAACAGTTCAAAGCGCTCAATGGTTTTGACCATTTTTAAAATTTTTATTGTTTTGTTAGAACAGGCCAATTGTTCAGTTCAAACGAATGGTCAGACCATTCAACCTAGGAACCGGACCCCTAACCGGTTCGTTATCTGGGTCAGTTTTAAAAACCTTGGTACTAAACATAAGCAGAGGTGAGAGGCCCTTTTTTCCTTCTATCAAGTTCAGAAATTGATATTTGAGTTGCATCCCAAGGCCCAAATTGTGGGTTGAACTTAGAATGAAGATTGAAGAACTGCCCCTTGCCAGGTCTGATACAAGGCAGTGGGATCGAACTGCTCCTCACACCGACCTTATAGACACATCCCACCATGCATTGGGAACATCTTCTGTTAATAATAATACATAAGTACGGAAGATATTCCCAACGCATGGTGGGATGTGCCTGTGAGATTGTGGTGAGATGCCCTATGTGAGGAGCAGATCCCAATTCCAAGGCAGTCGGCAAAACCCAGTTAGGTTTGGGCCCAACTGGATGTGGGAAGAATCAGGATTCTCTCAATTTCAGTCCAACCCATACCTAAGGATGATAGTCATGCATGTCCATATAAAACTGGAAAGAGTTGGGGTTTTCTAATTGACCTCCTTCTACAGCCATGTGGAGGATTAATATGGCCAGTCCAGATCATTGACCACAGAGGAAACCCTATAAAATGGCTATCTGTTGAATAAGTAGATTTTTTAGGGGGTGTTTCTTTTCTGGATTTTGAGAGGGAGGAATCAAGAATCCCACGTTCTTTTTTCAGATTTATGCAAAGAGCAGGGAAAGTTTATTTTCCTGTGTATCACTTACCCGGTAAGTGATGTGGGTAAATAACTTTCCCACCTAGGGGGGAAGTTGCTAACACTTAAATGGGACAAAAACACTCCTTTTAATAATGAATTTTTATGGCTAAAATGATCATTGCCTTATTTATATGAGAAATAGAAGAACATGAATAAATACACTTATTTGGGTAAATATTTCTTAGGAAAAACTTATCCAGATAACTACATTTATCCGGATAAATAACTTACTGAAAAGCAAACAGGGCATTAGTAAAAACAGAACAAAAAGAAAGAGTTCCTCATGGATCTGTTGAACTGAAATCTCACAACTTCATAAAAAGGTTAAACTTGAAAGGATGCATAGTACAGCTGGAGACATCATTGACCTTTTGGGAGTGGTGTCTGAAATCTGCTAAACATCTCCATTTGCTGTGTTTCTCATAATTTGTTACAATTTGTGGACAGTGGAAAGTGATGTTGCAACCTCTGAATAACTTCAGGGAGCACGACTATAGCTGCCTGCAACAGAGATGTTGCAGCATTTGCCATCACAAGTGCTCTAGTTGGTATTTATTTAAGCAGAACAGCAAACTCATGATGGAGTCAGAAATAGAAAAATCTCAAGGGAAAGCAGAAGAAATAAATGCTGAGTTTGTTAGTCTCTTGGATTTACCTAGCCTGTTTTGTGGCCGGGGCAGGGCCCCAAAGTGTTTGTTGCAGGAGGACGGATTCAGCCCTTTTCAGCCGTGCATCGGGAACATCTCCATCCTTATATCTTTCATGGGAGATTTTTTAATGTACGGCTGAAAAGAGCTGTGAGAATGGCACAAATTTGTGAGCACCAAATCTGATTTCTTGTTCTAGTCAGGGCAGCTGATTGGCATAGCTTTGAAGGCCCTTCATCAGTTTACTTGTTGCTACATTTATATTATATATATATATATATATATATATATATATATATATATATATGTGTGTGTGTGTGTGTGTGTGTGTGTGTGTGTAGGGGTGTCAGTTGGACTGGATTTGGTCCATTCCAATTCAGTCCAATGTGAGTCCATTATAAATGGATTAGGTCCAATCCAATCCAATGAATGTTTTAAATCAATTTGGATCTGTCCAATTCAATGTCTGGACCGTCTAATCTGTTCAAATTCATTTTAATTTAGATTGGTTTCAACCCAAACCCGATCCATTGATACACATATAATATATTCTTATCTTATATCAATGGACTAGATATTGGCTTAATCCATATAAATTTATTACAGATGAATCAGGTCCAAATCAATCTAATAAATATTTTGGATTGAATTGGTCCAATCCAATATATCTTATTGGTTCAACCAATTCATCCAAATTGATTTTGGACTAGATGGGGTCCAATCCAAAACCGGCCCATTGACACCCTTATATGTGTGAGTCATCACAAGACGATATTCACACTGTTTGCACAGTCCATTGCAGACAGTTGTAAAAGAATGTGCGAGTGGTGTGAACATGGTCTTGTAAGCACTAAAGCCGATCTTAAGTTGGTCTGATTTGAACTGCTTGTCATGCTTAATTGTCTCTTTTGGTTGACATAGAGCTTTTTATAGAGTTTCTTGTAACAGTGCATTAAAAAAAAAAACTTGGGTTATTCATCTCCTATGGTTTCACGTAATTACTAAGACCTGCTCTTTAGTTCGCATATTACTTAAAAATCCCTCCACTTTGCAACCATTTTATTTATTTTGTTGGTTCTCTTCGATGGAAGTATAAAATGACATTTTTACCCTAATGTTTGTTAGACCAAGATAATTAAAAAAAGGAAATAAAATAAAATAGACAATAAAATACTTTTTCTTTTATTATATATTGCACTTTATTTCTGTTATTTCTTTGTTTTTTATTTAATTTGTCCTTTTGTTTTTCCCTGGTATTTTTTTTTTGTTTTATTTTCAGAATAAAATAATGTGGGAAGGGTTTTGTTAGAGGTGTACTATGGGCCAGACCGGGCTGCCACAACCCAATTGTACAGCCTGCCTGCACTATAGCAAGTCGTGTCATGTTGGCACACAAGCCTTGGCAAGTCATGCCTGCCTAGCCCGAAATCCCTCAAAAGGGAAAACCAACACGACCCACACATTGAGCCCAAGCGGGCCCATGCCGTGCTAGGCCACGGGAGGCACAATTTGTTTTAAAAAAATTGAAAAGAAAAATTAACAAGATAGACAAGAAACTAAGAAAATTACAATAAAATTGGAATAAAATAGTATAATAAAGTTGAAAATAAAAATTTATATATATACATGCATTAATATATATTAATATCGGTTGTGTTGAGCCACCATCCTGGATGTGCTAGGTTAACCCAATCCTAGCACAACACAGGGTTTGACCTGGGCTTGGCATGATCCACTTGCTACAGTGAACGAGTCATGTCAGGCACAACCTGAGTTGTGTTGGGTTGTGTCGGCTAGGCGTGGATTCGAAGCTAAGTCGAGCTAAATATCTAGCTATTCGAGCTCGGCTTGGTCATAAATTATCATGCTCGAGCTCGGTTCAAACTAGAGACTTTAGTTCAAGCTAGCTCGAGTTAAAAGTTCGGAAGTTCAAGCTCGGCAACCTCTGATTGCAGGTCTCCCTAGCAGACGAGGTGTTGAGCCGAAGTCTCCCTCAGTTGCCGAGGTGCCAAGCCGAGGTCCCCTCAGCTAATGAGGTGCCGAGCCGAGGTCTCCCTTACTTGCTGAGGTGTCGAGCCGAGGTCTCCCTTGGTTGTCGAGGTGCCGAATTGAGGTCTCCCTCAGTAATTGAGATCTCCTTCAATAGCTGAGCCAAGGTGACACCCTATATACATATACTTGACTAAGCTCACGAGCCTTACGAGCTGAACTGTGTTAAGCTCAAACTCGACTCGGTTAACAAACGAGCCCATATTTTAAGCTCGAATTTGACTCAAAACTTAGTTTAAACCAAATCAAACTGAGCTTTTTATAAACTAAGCTCAAATCAGATTTACTCGTGGCCACCCCTATCCACTTTACAACTCTACGTTTTGTTTATAAAAGGGTGATATGAGACCCCTTTTATCAGTATTTTTGAAATAAAAAACCATTCCCAAACAAATATATAAATGGTTTGTGCATTAATTAAAGTGGTTACAAAGTAAAGGGGGTGTAAACTATATAGGTAGGTCTTAGCTATAGAGGTGTTTTATTAAATGAGACAATAAAGCTTTAGATTATTTTAAGATGGCCATATAGTGGTTAGTCTTCATGTTTGGATTCATCCTTAAAGAATAGAATGAAGCTAATAAAGCTATTGTGGTTTGACAAACACCCTTTCTTATCACATCCCAAAGTTTTAACACCAGCAGCCTTTACAATGCGTTTAGTTTATTAGAAAATAAGATAGAAACATAAATAGAGGGAATTCCATACGTTCAATTTGTTTGCAATATGAAATCCATTTGCACTAGTGTAAATGGAAAGGATTGAAAATGGATTAATACTAAAAAGTAGGAAAGCTCTTTTTAGTTTTTACAAGTTTGATATATTTAAAAATAGTAAATCTGTTTTTTCTTTTTCCAAAGTTATTGACCTTATATATTTTGGTGATATTAAATTTATTGAGAGTATTTGAAATGATGTTATGTGTGCAACTGTACCAAGTAATTTTTATTGAGTTAAAATATTTGACAATCTACTATAAAGAATCAAATTGAATGAAATGCATTTGGGCAATTGTCTATCATCCAGTCACTCCAAGGAAGATGAATACTATCAAGAGCTCAAAGGAAGAAGCAGCAAGCTCCATGCTTTATATTGTATCTCATTCCTTAGGACTTACTGTAATCATTTGCAAAAGATGCACACTATGGGTTAACCATAGACCTAAATTGGTTAACTTAATCTTAGAGACCAATGGCTAGAATTAAGTTTAATTCTCGAGTGTTGTTAGACCCTTTCCTAGACTTATAAGTGAAAAATCTAAGTTTGAAAACCCAAGGAGTTGATTCCTAGACCTCTAAAGTCATAAATTTTCAGTTTTTAAAGTTGAGAATTATCATTAATTGACCATCCATGATAATAGAGATTGTTGTCACCCAATAGTCAACTGTCCATGAAGGTATAGTTGTTACCTTTGATAGCTATGGCTTGTGTCATATTGATATTGCTCAATAGTTGACCACCAATAAGTTATAGTCAATTATGTCTCATAGCCGAGATCAAGTATTTATTAGCAATTGACTATCATGAAGACACAATTGACTACCAAAGAAAACAGATTTCTCTATGTGCATAATAGTTAACTATTAGGTCATGATAATCGACTACTTGACAGAAAAACTTATCGTTTGAAGGTTCAAGTTTGACGATTCTTTCCACTTTTGGTAAAACTCCAATCTTGTTGGGAATTTGCTTTAAACATTTATAAATTTGGTTTAATTCATTTCCAAATGATCTATAACAGTCATTATGCTCTCAAGCATTATAGATCAATGGCTTTGAACTAAAAAGCTTAAGATCTTGAATTGTGAAAATTAGCAAAGTGAAAAGAAAGCATTTTGTGCAGGAGTGTTTTAGAAAAGAAAAGATTTTTGTGTTTAAATAGTTTGTGTACATTTTGAGATTATCATCAGTACATAATCTAAATAGTTTTGCTTGTATTAGTTTCATTAGCTTAACAAGATGCATTTACAATATTTGTCCTTTATTGTTTATCATCTTATTATACTATCGTGTTTAAGTATGAACACCATCAAAGGTCTGGTTAGCACCCACAAGCCCAATTGCTAAGGTTGGTTGACAGCTAGAAGCTCAACCATTCAGGTCTATTTGACACATGTAAGTCCAACCATGGTAAGGTCTTGTTGCCATCTAGAAGCCCAACTGTTGTAAGGTTTTGTTGGTACTTAGAAGTTTGGCTACTTTAGTAGAAATTCCTAGGAGGTTGCCTAAAGAGAATAAATGGACTTGGATTTGACTGAACATCTATAAATCTCTTTGTACTTTACTTTATTGTAGTTGATTAACTTTACTTGTTTATTTACTTCATTAATTATATCACCCCCTCTTGGGTTAAAGTAACTAGGTGATGTAGGCGTGCATGGTCTCATCCTACCGTGGGCCTACACGTGGCGGGTGACATAGCTCAGAGCAGACCCAATCAGGGCATGCATGCAATGGAGCTCGGCGGGCTTTGCGGAGCCAATAGCACAGAGTCACTTGGCGGCCTCAGGTATAAATAGGTGATGAACCCCCAAGGTAAAATGATCGAAACTTAAGCTCTCTAGCTAGCACTTGAGATCTCTTGTGGCCTCGTCTGGGTGCTTACTTCTTAGACCTCATCCACCTTATACCTCTCCTATTACTAATTTGACCGTCAGAGTCCCCACCTCGGGTTCTCGCCCAGGGCCTCTGACATTCTCCTTTTCGTAGGATCGACCTACTAGTCCTTGACCACCTCGGACCTCGGACACCTCAAAGACCTTGGCTTAGGAGTAAATTGACAATGTTGTCCTTGTCCATCCCAAGCATCAACACTAGGCAATAGAGCCTTTATAATATTAAGAAAAAGGAGGCCATGTTTTATTTTATTTTTATAGTTGAAAAAAGAGGGCATGTTAACCATTATGAGCTATTTACAACACATTTGATCGCCTTCTACCATGGACCACCTTCTTACCAAAATCAAACAAATAATCATTTTGAAAGGTATGTCTCAAATGTCAATACAAACAACATATAACCTTTGAAAATATCAAACCCTGTTTCAGCATTGCCAAAACACCTTCTAAGTGTATAGTCTAGTTTACTTTGCCTTCCCATTTAACGTTTCACTTGTTTGCTTGAGAGAAATAAACTGTTGTGATCGGCAAGTAAGGTAGGACGAAAATTGTTATGGTCCCCACTTTATATAAGAGAGACTTAAGATAGAGGAAGGTGGTGTTGGGGAAGATGGGGTCACTGTAACTTAGGAGGAGAAGCTTTGAAACGCGTCTGAAGACACTGTCTTTAGAACGTTATTTGCCCCCACTCAGTTTTATTGAGTTTGCTGTTGGGTTATAGGAAAATCCGTTCCCAGGATACAACAGAGCCTTGGGCGAGAATCTGCAACCAGCAAAGTTGAAGAGTCTCCAAAGAAACCTTCTGTGAGACTGTAGCATACCGGACTGAGAGAGAGAGATAGTGAATTTCGAAATTGTGTTTTTGGAGTCTAATTCATGCTCCTTAAATAACTTGTGAAGAGGTATGAGGAAAAGGTAGGTGCTGGTTTAGAGAATGCACCTTGAACAGTCACAATTTCAACCATTGTGATTGTTTCAAAAGTTGTTAACAGTTGGTGACTGTTAACTTTGAATTGTGCCTCTTGATCACACCCGATCGAATCGTGACTGTTGATCTCATCAATGGTGATCAACGGTCATCAATGTACCAAAACCAGAGCCGCCCATCGCAAGCCACGCGGGTGCGAGCAAAGTGCGCCTCTAAAGCGCCTCATTGCATCACACACACGCGCACACACGCATGCACGCGTGTTGCACGGTATCAAATCCCCATACCCTCTTCTACTAATTCTAAGGAGTGTAAATTAGCTCCTATTGAAATATTGAAAACAAAACTTATAATTTTCCAATGTGGGACAAGTTCAAAATTGGGTTTTTGTAAAAGAAAACTGATTTTTTCAAACAAGTGTACAGGTACAATTTCTCATGTAATTGACCAATCAAACCCATTGGATTTAATCTCTTATGAGATTAAAATCCAACAATCCCCCACATTGATTGATCAATTACATAGTTCCCTCTCAATCCAAACTACTATGACACAGTTATGCATACAAAAGGTGTTTATCAACTTAAACTTCTTGTTAGTACAGTTATCTCAGAGCCTTGTCAAAGTTATTGGTGGTAAGACCTTAAACCAAATACTCTCAAGAGAGACCGGAGACACCTATACACATAAAAATGTTCAGTCTCTGCAAGAGTTTCAAATTTTGCTCAATACTGTTATGCCCATGTGCTTCTTTCTTAGTTTCATGAACAATCCCGAGAGCAAACCCAAACCCTCATGAGAAGCGACACCACTTCTATGTTCACATAGGTGAAGTTCCACCATGTGCTCCGTTATTTGACACATTTCAGAACTTCATTAAGAGTTTATCTCAACTTCTCATCATAACGGACATCAATGTTTATGTTGTGATGGGAAATTTCTCAATGTTAGTGCTAATAGTCACATTGTTGTAACTTGTTGTTACTCATTAAACCCAATACTGATGGCTTTTCAATTCAGGTTGGGTTACCATTACAGGTGACTAAGTAAAGGGTTTTAATCTCATCTCTTTAGTTGTCATTCTTACCAATTTTTTGGCTAAACCTTTGGTAAGAGGATCAGCCAAGTTTTTACTTGACCTCACATAGGTTATAGTGATGACTCCATCTTGAATCAGTTGCCTAACAAATTCATGTCTCAGACTTATATGTTTGGACTTACCATTGTAGGTACCACTATAGACCCTTGACAGAGTTGTCTCACTATCACAATAAATGGAAATTGGAGGCATAGGACTAGGCCAAAGTTTTATATCCAATAATAAATTCCTAATCCATTCAGCCTCTTTTCCAACAACCGCTAAGGCTATGAATTCGGATTCCATGGTCGAGTGAGATATACAAGTTTGTCTCTTGGATGCCCAAGAGATCGCACCCCCACCAAGGACAAAAATCCATTCAGATGTGGACTTGTTATCTCCATTACCGATAATCCAACTTGCATCAGTGTACCCTTCTACTATAGCTGGATAATCACAATAAAACAAGCCAAGTTCCAATGTTCTCTTGAGATACCCAAGAACTCTCCAAATTGCCTTCCAGTGCTCTGCACCGAGATTACTTGTAAACCGACTGAGTTTACTTACTGCAAATGCAATATCAGGTCTGGTGCATAGCACAGCATACATCAAGCTTCCTACTGTACTAGCATACTCAAGTTGTGCAATTGCTCTGCTAGTATTTTCTACTAGTTTTATACTAGAATCATATGGCGTGCTATATTCTTTAAACCCTAAATGCTTAAATTTCTCAATATAATGTGATTGGCTTAATGCATAGCCCCTACTATGCTTTTTAACTTTTATTCCCAATATGGTATCTACTTTTCCTAAATCTTTCATCTTGAAAACAGAGGATAAGTAGTTTTTAGTTTCATTTATGCCAACCATATTTGTACCCACAATAAGCATATCATCCACATAAAGATACACAATTACTCCATAATTTTCAGTGAATTTTGAGTAGATGCATCTATCAGCGCTATTATGTTTAAAACCAAAAGCTAGAGTGCAAGAATCAAAATTCTCATGCCACTGTTTAGGTGCTTGTTTTAATCCATATAGTGATTTAACCAGTTTATAGACTTTCTTCCGTTTCCAATAAGAACAAATCCTTCTGGCTGTTCCATGTAAACCTCTTCATTTAAATTACCATTTAAGAAAGCAATTTTAACATCCATTTGATGAACAGATAAGTGATAAATGGATGTTAATGCTATAAGTGTTCTAATAGAAGTTGTTCTAGCCACTGATGCATAGGTATCAAAGTAATCAATCCCTTCCTTTTGACTAAATCCTTTGGCTACCAATCTAGCCTTAAAAGTTTGCACAGTTCCATTAGTATTGTATTTTCTTCTAAACACTCATTTACATTTTATTGGTTTTGATCCTGTAGGCAGATTTACTATCACCCATGTGTTATTTGACATTATTGAATCAATTTCATCATTTATAGCTTCCTTCCAAAAGGCAGCATCTTTAGAGGTCATGGCCTCACTATAGGTTTTTGGATCATTTTCAATGTTTAGGACAATGGGTATTTTATTTAAAATCTTATCTCTATCAGCCTCAACCAAAAATACAATTGACTGAGTAGAGATAAAATCTGAACCTAAGTGTTTCTCTGTTCTTTGTCTTTGACTTCTTCTAAGTTCTATTGTAGGTGTTATAGTTGTGTCATTTCTTCTTTCAATCTCATTATTATCAATAGGTATTGAGATCTGAGTTTCTCTGTCATTTTCTGTGGATTCATTTTCTACAGGTTCAAAACACAGTTTATTTTCAAAGAATTCAACATCTCTAGTTTCAATTATTATGTTGTACTCTAACTCTATAAGCCTATAGGACTTGCTATGTTATGCATATCCAACAAACATATTTTTCTTAGCTCTGAGTCCTAATTTGGTTATTTTAGGATCTGGAACTCTATAATATGCTAAGCACCCCCACACTTTTAGATATGCTAAAGTAGGTTTTTTTCCTGTCCATAATTCATATGGGCATTTGTTATTAACTCTAGAAACAATTATGTTATGTAAATGGCAGGCTGTTAGGAGTGCTTCCCCCACAGGTTTAAGGGTGCATTAGCTTTTAACAATATACAATTTATCATTTCTGTAAGTATTCTATTTTTCCTTTCAGCCAGGCCATTCTACTGAGGGGTATAAGGAGCA
The DNA here is from genome assembly GCF_056320005.1 of Nelumbo lutea. NCBI lineage: Eukaryota > Viridiplantae > Streptophyta > Magnoliopsida > Proteales > Nelumbonaceae > Nelumbo > Nelumbo lutea. The sequence goes on from NC_142691.1 coordinate 16,513,547, forward strand.
GAACACTGATGTATTATTCCAAATTCTTCACAGAAAGAATTAAACTCATTTTTAATGTATTCAGCACCCCTATCACTTCTAAGGATTTTAATTTTCTTTTCTAGTTGATTTTCAACTTCAGTCTTATATAGTTTAAACATGTCAAAGGCTTCATCTTTAGTTCTCATAAAGTAGACATAGGTGTACCTAGAAAAGTCAACACTAGGGAAATGTTTCTTAGCCATTTTAGATTTTACACATATTTCACATTTTCTAGTTGATTCATTACTGTAAGCAATTATACCTAGTTTGCTCATGTTCTTTATGGATTTAAAATTCAAATGTGCTAATCTATCATGCCATAAAGAAAAAGAATCAACAATATAAGCATAAACTTTTCCTTCATTAATACTTAATTTGAACATACCATTACAACCATATCCCTTTCCAACAAACATCACATTCTTGGATATGATTAGTTTGTCGGATTCAAAGACAACTTTGAATCCCCTCTTACAAACAAGATTTACTGAGACCAAGTTCTTTCTAATGTCAGGAACATGGAGAACATTCAGGAGAGTCAGTGTCTTTCCGGAGGTGAAGTTCAACTCTACATTGCCTCTTCCAGCAACTTTGGCACATGTTTAGTTTCCCATCTGTACTTCCTGGCCATCAGTCACTTCTTCATATGTCTTGAATAAGGACTTGTCCTTACAAACATGGACTGTGGCGCCTGAATCAAACCACCATCCAGAAGACGATTCTGCCATGTTGACTTCAGTAATCATGGCCACGAGATTGTCTTCTACCATGTTTGCAGACTTGGTTCCGCCTTTCCGATATCGACAAACTCGAGCATAATGCCCTTTCTTTCCACAAACATAGCATGATCATTTCTTATTGTTGCTCTTTTTGAAGTTCTCATCCTTCTTCTTTACTTGTAATGCATGGTTAGTCTTCTTCGATCCGTTTTCCACAAAATTTACCTTAGAGTTCAGCATACCGATCATGGTCTTATCCCTACTATCTCTAATTCGAGACTCTTCTTCAATACGAAGGTGTTGTTGAATTTGCTCCAAGGTAAGTTCTTCAGCCTTGTGCAGAAGTTTCTTCCTGTAATCCTTCCAAGAGGGTGGAAGTTTGGCAATGATTGCTCTCACTTTGAAAGATTCAGGAAGGATGATGTTAAGGGATCGAATTTTATTGACTATCACATGTAGTTCATGAACTTGCTCCAGTATAGGTTTATGGTCGTTCATGGTGAAGTCAAAGTATTCTGCAATAAGATACTTATTTGTACCTGCTTCTTGCACATTGTATTTGAATTCCAGGGCCTTCCAGATTTGTTTTGGAGATGCAAGTTCCTTGTAGAAGTTGTAGAGCCGATCTGATAAGGCATTCAGAATGTGTCCTCGACACAGAAGTGAGTCATCTTCCCGTTTTGCTCTTTCCTTCTTTAGTTTCTCAGAGTCTTTGTCAGTGGGTTCAGGAAGTGATTGCAGATTGGGTCCAACAGATAGTATAGCTTTAGTGTGGTTAGAAACAAGATCATCTTGTCTTGCCATTGGCTGAAATTTGCTCCATCGAACTGGTCTAGTCAAACAAGATCTTGGTTCATCATTTTGATCGAAGTCATGCTTGTTTCTGCCTCAATTGCAGAATAACGTTCTAAAATTGTTGGGGAAGATGGGGTCACTGTAACTTAGGAGGAGAAGCTTTGAAGCGCGTCTGAAGACACTGTCTTTAGAACGTTATTTGCCCTCACTCAGTTTTACTGAGTTTGCTGTTGGGTTACAGGCAAATTAGTTCCCAGGATACAACAGAGCCTTGGGCGAGAATCTGCAACCAGCAAAGTTGAAGAGTCTCTAAAGAAACCTTCTGTGAGACTGTAGCAGACCGGACTGAGAAAGAGAGATAGTGAATTTCGAAATTGTGTTTTTGGAGTTTGATTCATGCTCCTTAAATAACTTGTGAAGAGGTATGAGGAAAAGGTAAGTGCTGGTTTAGAGAAGGCACCTTGAACAGTCACAATTTCAACCATTGTGACTGTTTCAAAAGTTGTTAACAGTTGGTGACTGTTAACTTTGAATTGTGCCTCTTGATCACACCCGATCGAATCGTGACCGTTGATCTCATCAATGGTGATCAACGGTCATCAACATACCAAAACCAGAGCCGCCCATAATTATTTTTTTTTTAAAGTGAAAAAATCACAAATTCTAAAAAGGTTTGGAAGTAATACAAGGGATTTGGTGTGGGCAATTGCATTTTAGAATGTAGTATGGATAGCAATTTGTATCGATCAATTCAAAACGTTTTGGGAAGAAAAATCTCTCTCATACAAATTTGTATCGAGCACCCCTGTAATTTGAACAAGGCTTAGATGATGCTGCTGATGATAAAATTAGCAAGCCATATCATATTCAAAGGCTATTTCTCTGCTTATATTGATCCTTTCTTAGAAGGTGGCAATGGGTAGTGCACAAGAAACTCTGTATTCAAGATGTAAATCCACATAGGTTTATTTGTTTCATTTCCTAGCCAGAGATGGCAAGAAGGATCCTCCTTGTTCCTGCTATTGATTGATTCAAATAATCATTATACCTCTTGCTTCTCAACATCCAAAGATGAAATCCACCCAAGAGAATGGGCCCTGGCCTGGTTTACAATATTCATGCTATCATGTGTGACGGAGAGACATGGTGGACTGGACCCATTACCCATTGCTTCAATGGGTCCCATGGACTCATGGATCACCACCACCACAAGACCACAACCCATTTTTGCTTTCTTTTTCTAGTCCCCCATGGACCCAATATGCTTTTATTGTTAGTTCATGCCTTTGTATTGGTGCAAAAGCATGGGTGTCAAATGATTCGAATGCAAATTCTGATTCATTTTTGCTTCGACTTTTACCCCTTTTTGTTTGTTTGGACTTTGGAGGGTTCAAATCAAATGGTCAAACTCAAAGCATAGGAAGGAATGGGACCCATCAGGTGAAGTATCAGAGCTATCTCACCGTACAAACACGAATCTGGTGCTGCTTCACCAATCGCCATCCCTCGGATGGATGGAAGAACATCTGCCTATTTGATCGGACGGTCAAAGCCTGCACCATCTACAGCACCATCCGTACCGATTAACAGTTAACTAGACTGTAATTGCATCATCCCTTATTCTTATTAGATTAGATGGGTCCCATCAACATATTAATGCTCCATCAACTTCCACGTGCCTTCTGAGGATTGCAGGAGCCGAACTACCAACGGTACTACCAACCTCTCACCTCTCTCCTCGTCTAACTCATCCATCCATGATGCATGAATGTGCGAGTGCGACATGCTTGATGCATGTAATCATAACATAATCCCCAGAAACGCCACCAACAGAGAAACTCAAACACCCCACCCATCTCACCATTCGACCTACGTGGCAAATTTAGGGACATCGAAGCAGAGGCTAGTCAATAGATCAAACGGTAGATCCGATTTATCCTATGTTAGATAGTTAGACTCGTATGCGCTAGATCATCATATAGAGTCGTGACGTGAGTGGATGAGTGCGCAGATTAACTATCCTGCCCTCGTAAGTTGCCAGCTGGCTCAATCGGTAAAGGTCTCTGGCTGATTACAGTGGAGACTTGGGATCGAATCCCGCCTTCATCATGTAATTGTAGACCTAAAGAAGCTAAAAATTATTCTGAGCTCGAGCCCCTGTAAATCCCCATATGCCCTCTCCCTACATCACCACACATCTTCTCTCTCTCCTCTCTCCTTCTCACGCAACAGCATAAACTTGATAAAACACTCTCTCTTTCTCGCGCTAGAGTCTAATACCGAGGGAAATATCAATCAGAATTCAGAACCAGAGATAGATAGAAAAAACCATAAAACAAAGAATAGAGAACGAAAACAGAAACGGTGCCTGCCCCCACCTCTCTCCTCTCTCTATTCACGATGAAGCCGAGCGTATCGGAAATAGCATCGTCATCGTCTCAATCACCGTCCATCTCTTCTGTCTCCGACCCACCACAACACCCTGCGGCGGTTTCATCGTCATCATCGATGGCATCGGAGAAGACGACTGTGTCGGTATCGATAACCGCGGCGGAAGAGCCGGTGGGGTCCAGAGAGGGTGGTGGACAGGAATCGGTAACCGTCGAACGACGGGGGGATCACTCGGCCGTCTGCCGGTGGACGGTCGCCAATTTCCCAAGGGTGAAAGCTAGGGCACTATGGAGCCGGTACTTCGAGGTGGGTGGTTACGACTGTCGCCTCCTCATCTACCCCAAAGGTGACTCCCAAGCCCTTCCAGGCTACTTCTCAATCTATCTCCAAATCATGGATCCTCGCGGCTCATCGTCGTCGAAATGGGACTGTTTCGCCAGCTACCGCCTCTCCATCGTCAATCACGTCGACGAGTCCAAGTCCATCCAGAGAGACTCCTGGCATCGGTTTTCCAGCAAGAAGAAATCGCACGGCTGGTGCGACTTCACCCCTTCTTCCACAATTCTCGATCCCAAAGCTGGGTTCCTCTTCAATAACGACTCTGTTCTCATCACTGCCGATATTCTGGTCTTGAATGAATCAATATCCTTCTCTCGAGATAACAATGAGTTACAGTCTTCGTCCTCTTCATCTTCCTCCGTCGTCATTGCAAGTCCCATAGCGGATGTTTTGAGTGGGAAGTTCACTTGGAAGGTTCATAACTTTAGCTTGTTCAAGGAGATGATCAAGACGCAGAAGATAATGAGCCCTGTTTTCCCTGCCGGCGAATGTAATCTTCGGATTAGTGTTTATCAGAGCTCAGTAAATGGGGTTGAGTATTTGTCAATGTGTTTGGAGAGTAAGGACACCGAGAAGTCGGTGATTTCCGACCGGAGCTGCTGGTGTTTGTTCCGAATGTCAGTATTGAACCAGAAACCTGGGTTTAATCACATGCACAGGGACTCTTATGGGCGGTTTGCAGCTGATAACAAGAGTGGGGATAACACTAGTCTTGGGTGGAATGATTACATGAAGATGTCGGACTTTATTGGATCGGATACAGGGTTTCTTGTCGATGATACTGCTGTTTTCAGTGCTTCGTTTCACGTGATTAAGGAATCTAGTAGCTTCTCCAAGAATGGGGGGTTGCTTGGAGGGAGGAGTGGTGGTGGGGCAAGGAAGTCTGATGGGCATATGGGGAAGTTCACTTGGAGGATTGATAACTTCACGAGGCTGAAAGACCTTTTGAAGAAGAGGAAGGTCACGGGACTGTGTGTCAAGAGCAGGAGATTTCAGATTGGTAATCGGGATTGTCGCCTCATTGTCTATCCCAGGGGTAAGACCAACGGGCATTCAGGATTGTTTTATGACTTTTTCAGTTTTTCCCTACTAATGTAGCTATTCTGCAGGAGTCTTTGTTTTATGACTTTTATCCATCTTTCATTTTTAGATTATTCAGAATGATTAGCCCCTATGGTCATTTAGTTGATTGTAAATGAGGCTGACATGCTTATGCCTGTATACTAAAAGCTATTTTACCACTTCATTAGACCTTGAAACTGAAAGAGAACTGATGGAATTTCTACTTGATGGCACCAGGACAGTCTCAGCCACCATGCCACCTTTCTGTATTTCTTGAAGTTACGGATTCTCGAAACACTGCCAGCGATTGGAGTTGTTTTGTGAGTCATAGGTTGTCAGTTGTGAACCAGAGGATGGAGGAGAAGTCTGTTACAAAGGAGTCTCAGAACCGGTACTCCAAGGCTGCAAAGGACTGGGGCTGGCGTGAGTTTATCACGCTTACTAGTCTCTTTGATCAGGATTCTGGGTTTCTTGTTCAGGATACTGTTGTGTTCTCAGCAGAGGTTCTTATCTTGAAGGAGACATCTATAATGCAGGATTTCACTGATCAAGATATGGAGTCTAGTAATGCAGGTACTCAAATTGATGGAGCTGGAAAAATAGGGTCATTTACATGGAGGGTGGAGAACTTTTTGTCCTTCAAAGAAATAATGGAAACCCGAAAAATCTTTAGCAAATTTTTTCAAGCTGGTGGATGTGAACTTCGGATTGGTATGTGGATGTTATTTGCTTATTGTTCATTTCCTTCAAAAAAATGCAGTTGTAGATGTTTTATTCAATGACTTTCTTATCCCAAGTTGTTGCTTTCATGTTGACTGGTCATGATGCAGGTGTTTACGAGTCTTTTGACACCATATGTATATATCTGGAGAGTGATCAATCAGTTGGAAGTGATCCTGATAAGAATTTTTGGGTCAGATACAGGATGGCAGTGGTGAATCAGAAGAATCCTGCTAAAACTGTGTGGAAAGAGTCCTCTATTTGTACGAAAACATGGAATAATTCCGTCCTCCAATTCATGAAGGTTTCTGATATGCTGGAAGCAGATGCAGGATTTCTTGTACGTGATACAGTTGTTTTTGTTTGTGAGATCATTGATTGTTGCCCTTGGTTTGAGTTTTCAGACCTGGAGGTGAGTCCCTGTGCTACCAATTTCATTTATGTACTTTTTGTTTATGATATGGCAGAGTCATACCATCTATGTAATTTTTGTAGTTTACAATGTATCAATAATTAGAACTTCATTTTTGCTTGGATGTAAAGTTGTTACAATAAACACTGATACAACTTTTGAAGGCATGCCTCTGTGGTAAAACCTTGGGATTTGGTTTCTGGTTTAGCCATAGGAATATAGGATATCTGCCTAGAGAAAGAAAATGCTACTTCTACATAAAGGAATAGCCAAAGGAATATAGGGAATAGGGTATCTTCCAAGAGAAAGAAAATGATACTTGTACATAAAGGAGTAGTTGTTCCTCAAAAAGCTTTGCCTACTTGTTGAGGTTGATGACCTAATCAATTCTAGGTTCTAGGGTTGATATCAATGTGGTACTTTTTGTTCTATCCTTCTCTCCAATTGCATTAAATACTCTAATCTCAATGTCTTGTGGAATGTGGTGACTAGTTGTTTTAAGGTCTAGAATTATGATATGGATTGAAAATAGAATCGCATTTACTATAGCTGCCTTTGATTTGGTGTTACCAAGAGCTGGACTTGGGAAGACATTCATGCTTTAGCTTTGGTTGTTTGAGTTCATTACTGAAGATTGAGACACAATGCAAGGCATGCCCTTGAATGATGTGAGGCACCGATTTTGAAAAATAAAATAAAGCCTTAATATACAAGAATATGCTAATCTAAATTCTAAAAGAAATAAAATATTTAAAAAAGTTTTTTATTAGGATTGTTGGGAAATAATAAATTTGGAAGGAATGTAAGAATGGGAAGTTCACGGTGAAATCCTTCTATGTAGCTCTGATTAAAACCAGATGGGGAAAGAGATAGGGGTGTGTGGGGTAATCCTGTTCCACCTAGGGTGGAGGCATTTGCGTGGTTGGTGGCTATGGATAGTGTCCTCACCACTGACCATTTGAAGCCAAGAGGCTTCCACATGGCAAACATATGCCATATATGCAGACTGCAGAGAAAGTGAGGAAACAGTACTTCATTTGTTCTTCTTGTGCTCAGTGGCTGAGATGTGCTGGAGTTATTATTAAGATCTGTTTGGCTTGCATCTTTTCCTTCCTGAGTCTCCCGGCTGAAATGTTTTCCAAATGGCCATCCTACAAGGGAAGCAAAAAAGCCAGAATTGTGTGAAGCTGTATTCCTTTAGCTGTCTGTTGGTTAATTTGGAGAGAAAGAAACAGAAGAGTATTCGAGGGCAGTCAGTGTGAGCTACAGAAGGTGGTGGGGTCCATTGGAAGGACTGTTTCAGCTTGGGTGCTCATCCTTCCGGGTTTTGCTCGAATTTCTTTGTCAGATTTTGAGTCCTCCTTTTGGAGTGCACTTGAGATTCAAGAATGTAATTTGGAATACATCTCTGTAACAACTGGTGGTGTAATCTCTACACCATGCTGTGACCTGTGGTTCTTTTCTATTTAATAAATTTTTCTTTTTTGTTACTTTCAAAAAAAAAGTTAAAGCTCTATAGGTTTGCCTCCTCACTTAGCAACTGTACCACAACCAGTTTGGAACCCTCTTCAATTATTAATTTTTCAATGTTCAGAGATTTCACCCTCTTTACTCCTTTAATTGGGCCAGAATACAAAAGCCTAAATTTTCCCCTCTTCATCCCTGAACACTCCTCCAATTCTTGACAAGCTTGGGTTACCCAAGCTGCTTCCATCAAAGTTGAGCTTAACTAATCCTCTTTCTGGTGGAGACCAAGAAGGAAAACTGATATTCTTCATTGGGGCAGAATTTGCCACTTCCTTCCAGTTTGAGATGATGTCACTCACAGAACTAGTAGAAAATGAATCCAAAGATTGCTACCAAAGGACCACTCTAATTGTAATTTGCCACATACTCCTTCCCCTTTTCTTTTGCTCACCAAAGAAGGAAGGGTCAAATAAGCTTCACACATCAGCCGGGGGATTCCACCTACACCAAAACAAGGAGAAGAACCATTCCCAAAAACATAAAACAAAAGGACAGAAGCAAGTCTCACCATTGGCTTTGCACAATACACACCTAGGGGGGGGGGAGGGAGATTCTGAAAATGGCTTGGGCCATCTTGGAGGTCCTCGCAACTAGTTGTCTTCCCAGGTGGTGTCTTCAGGTGGGAGGGAGAGAGGGAGGGAGGGAAGGAGGGAGGGAGAGAAGAGAGGGGGGGGGGAGGGAGGGAGATTCTGAAAATGGCTTGGGCCATCTTGCGAGGTCCCCGCAACTAGTAGTCTTCCCAGGTGGCGTCTTCAGGTGGGAGGTGTTTCCAGACCACCAAGGCTTGTTGAACCGACTTATTGCCATCTTGGATCCACCTGAAATCAGCAAGCTGAAACCGAAGGGACTGACCCTAAATGTTTCTTCAATAGAGACACATTAAATGTGGGGTGTATCTTGGAAGAGCTAGGGAGGTCTAACTTGTAAGCCACCTTACCCACCACTGCTATAACACAGAATGGACCATAAAATCTGGGTGCCAACTTTTGGGAGGACCGTTTAGCCAAGCTACTCTGCCTGTAGGGCCTTAGCTTCAAATAAACCCAGTCTCCTACCTTAAACTGAACATCTCAATGTTTCTTATCATAGTGGGCCTTCATTTGTTGTTGAGCCTTTAGCAAGTTGGCCTTTAAGTCCTTAAGGACTGCATTGCTGCTAGTTAGATGTGTATCTACTTCAGCCACAGCCGTGGATCCCTTCTCATAATTGAAACATGACAAGAAGTGTTATACCAGTATTCTGCCCACAGAAGCCACTTGACCTACTAACTGGGGTAATCACTGGTAAAGCACCGAAGGTAGGTCTCAAGGGAACGATTCACCACCTCTGTCTGTCCGTTGGATTGTGGATGATAGCTGGTGGAATGGTGGAGTTTTGTTCCTTGCACCCAGAAGTATTCAGACCAGAAACGGCTCATGAAAGCTGAGTCCTGATCAGAGATAATTGTCTTGGGCATGCTGTGTAAACGGGAGACCTCCTGGACAAAATTTTTGGCCACTTGTGCTGCAGTGTATGGATGGGATAGTGGTGCAAAATGTGCATACTTGGACAGCCGATCCACAAAAACAACAATGGTTGTCTTCCCACCGGAAGGAGGTAGACCAGTAATGAAATCCATAGTTACCTCATCCCACACTTGTTCCGGGAGCGGTATGGGCTGTAACAGCCCAGCCGGGGACTGATTGTCATATTTATGCTGTTGACATATCGTACACGTGGCAACATACTCCCGAATGTCTCTTCATTCCCATCCAATAAAAATGAGAGGATACCCTACGATAGGTTCGTAGGATGCCTGAATGTCCCACTACTGGAGAAGCATGAAAAAGATCGCTCCAAGAGGGTTGGAATGTGGGTTGGAGTTATCTGGCGACACCATTCTGTCCATGTGCATCAGAATTTCATCACAAAGGGAGAAACCAGGTGGGACTTGTTCCCCATTCAAAATCTGGTTTCTGATCTTAGTGAGGCTAGCATCATTAAATGCTTCCTTCCTCAGCTGAGTCATAAATGGATAAGTGAGCTTAGAAGCTACCATCTGACAGCACTCATGTTGCCTTGACAAAGCATCTGCAACCAGATTGGACGGATCTGTTTTGTTCTCTATTGTGAAGTCAAAGCCCAACAACTTCTATAGCCACTTTTGCTGTACCTCATTCAGAGCAGGTTGTTCTATTAGATATCTTAAGCTTCTTTGATTGGAGAGAATGGTAAAAGCTCGACCCAACAAGTACTCCCTCCACTTTTTCACAGCCAAAACAACAGCCATTAACTCCTTTTCATACGTGGACTTACCCTGGGCCAGTGGTGAAAGAACCTTGCTGGAATAGGCAATGGGCTTTTCGTCTTGTAACAATACTGCCCCTATGCCCTTTCCTGATGCATCCGATTCTACTACAAACGGTTTAGAAAAATCTGGTCGGGACAAGATGGAGGGGGGTCGTAAGGGCCATCTTCAGTGTCGTGAAGGCATTCTCCGCTTCTTCTGACCAATGGAAAGCATTCTTCTTGAGCAAGTCTGTTAGTGGGGCCATCATAGTTCCGTACCCCCTAATGAACCACCTGTAATACCCAGTAAGGCCCAAAAAATCCCTAAGATCCTTGACAGTTGTGGGCTTGGGCCACTGCAACATACAATTTATCTTGTCTGGATCAGCTCTGATTGTGCCTGCTGTGACAATGTGTCCCAAATAGTGGATTTGCGTCTGTCCAAAATCACATTTTGACCTTTTAGCATACAACTGATTGGCTCTAAGAATGTCAAAGGTGAAGCGCATATGTTGCATGTGAGACTTCCAATCTGTGCTGTGAACTAAAATGTCATAAAAAAACACCAGAATAAAATGCTGCAAATACGGACGAAAGATCTCATTCATTAAGGACTGAAAAGTAGACGGGGCATTAGTGAGGCCGAAAGGCATCACCAAAAATTCATAGTGGCCCTTGTGCGCCCTAAATGCCGTCTTATAGACGTCTTGAGCATGTACTCTATTTGATGGCACCCTGCTCGTAAATCTAATTTGGAGAATATCTTAGCCATGCCAAGCTCATCCAGCAGTTCAACAATTACAGGTATCGGAAACTGATCCCGGACTGTAATTTTATTTAGGGCACGCTAGTCAATGCAAAAACGCCACATGCTGTCTTTCTTCTTAACCAAGGGGACATGTGCTGAATATGGACTGTTACTAAGCTGTATCATGCCTTTCTCCCTAAGTTCCTTCAACAAATTTTCTATTTCTGTTTTCTGGCAATGCAGATACTGATAGGGTCGCACATTAGCAGGCACAACATCCGGTTTGATTGGAATCCGATGGTCATGCAACCGTACTGTCGGTAAGCCAGAGGGTTCTTGGAAAACATATGAGTAATCAGTGAGCAGTAGCTGCTGTTCTGTTTCCTGTGTTTCAGAAATAGTTTCAATATCGTTCCTGGACAAGGTTGGGCCTGGCTGACTCACGCCTAGGCTCGTTAGTATAGCTCCCTTTGCACCAGTTCTCGCCTTTAGAATAAGGTTTAACTTCTCTTGTTGTATCGGCTCGGGTTCCCAGCCTTTAAGGTGACTGCTTGCCTTGGCTCTAGAAATCCATTGTGAGGTGGTCCCAATCACATGTTGCCGGCCCCAGCTCTTTTAACCATTGAATCCCAAACACCACACCAGCCCCACAAAATTCCAATAGATACAAATCCACTCAGAATTCACATCGTTGCATCTGTAACTTGAGCCCTTCGCATACTCCGTTGCACCAGATATAGTTACCATCAGCTACATGGACGGAGAACGGGACGGTCGGTTCAATCGCTAGTCCTAACTGCCTAGCCAGCACAATGGTAATGAAATTCAGCGTACTACCACTGTCGATTAACACTGTGATCCGTTGGCCCATAAGCTGGCCCATCACCTGCATTGTCTGAGCTGAATGTGTCCCCGTTAGAGCTTGTAAGGAAATGGCTGGCGCTCCTAGTTCCCCTAATTGGCTCAGTTCATCCTTGTCGTTGGCCCAGTCGTCTTCATAGTCTCCCTCAGGATAGATTTGTAACGTGAACACCTGATGTCGCTTACACTTATGTCTAGGGAAGAATTTATCGTCGTAGTTGTAGCAAAGTCCTCGCTCCCTGTGGGCATGCATTTCCGACCATGAGAGCTTTTTTAGGGGAATGGTTTGAGTTGGTGCTGCCATTGCTTTGGCGGTCAGACCTTTAGGACGACTAGGTGGAGTCTTCAAGATCGGTCCTACGTCTCGGTTTATTTTCCTCAAGCTATTTAGCCTGTCCCTGTGGAGTCTAGCCAGTCCAATGGCTGCAGACATGGTGATAGGTTGCACAGCCTTAACCTCTAACCTTATCTCGTCTCGGAGACCGCCAATGAAGCATCCTACGAGCGTGTTCTCCGGCCAGCCATACCCTCTCATTTCCAATCGCTCAAATGCAATCTGGTATTCCCACACAATGCCTACTTGCTGCAGCTTCGACAGAGCTTCATCGAAAACTTCGAAAGACAATAGTCCAAAACGGACATAGAGGGCTTCCGAAAATTCTTTCCATGTCATCTGAGGATGAGATCATTTATACCACTGAAACCAGTTGATTGCCTCTCCTTCTAAGTACACCGAAGCGATCAACACTCTCTGCTAGTTCGCGATCTTCTGGATATCAAATTATCGCTCTGCTCTGTAGACCTAAGAAAGAGGATCTTGTTCATTGAAAGCAGGGAAGTCCACTTTGACCTACCGGTGATTATTTCCACCGAATCGGCGAGCATTGTCTTGACCGGAACTCTCGTCACCATTTTCTTTGTTGTTTGATGATGCATTCATCTTCTCACACTATGACATCACCGTTGAGATCATGCTCACCATAGGAGTCTTCTTTGAGGGAGACTTTGCCTCCTGAGAGAGAGATTCTGAAAATGGCTTGATGCCTTTCTCGCAGGTCGCCGTTGATGCCTTTCTCATCAATTATGGTATTGATGCCTTTCTCATTATTCCATGGGCTATTTATAGATGCCGGTTACCCCATCTTGCGAGGTCCCCAGGTATACACTTGTTTAATGGGCCTAAATGGGCCATTCATAGTTCTGTTATTATCAACAACTCCATCAGAATTGCTCCTTAAGAGGGGAGTTCCCAACTCAGATAGGTTCCCAAAATTTAATGTGTTCCCCAGAACAAGGGTTGTACCTGACATACTGGAGGAAGATGGTTAGATATCATGAATGGCCTTCCAAGGAGAGGCTCGGTTTTGCCCTCGTCAAGAGTCCAATGTCCCAACCATTTGCCGGAAGCCCATGTGTGCTGAGCACCACTTCAGTCCCTAACTTGCCCCTATCTAGGGGAAATCTCCATAGCCATTTCCTCAATAGAGCCTCTTTTCTCTTTTGAATATATATATATATATATATATATATATATATATATATATATATTTGATAAATAACATCAATTCCATTAAAATAATGAATAGATACAAGAAGATCCCCTTAGAGGTGCGAGGAGCAGGCTCTCCAAACAGCAAACACACAAACTACAACAGAGAAAACATGAATGTTGAAATTAAAACAATAGTTACAGTTGTGCCCAGAACAATGTTTCCCCATTTATCCCTTGTTTTGCCAAGATATCAGCAAAAGCATTAGCTGATCAACCAACCCATTGTACTGTTATAGACATATTTCTTGTCAGCCATTTGAATTTCTTTAACTCATTTTTGTAGCCCCAAGTGACATCCTCTGGATTATTTAACCAGTCCACCACTGTCTTAGAGTCTTCTTCAATTAGAAGCTGCTCCACGCCCACTTCTTTTGCAAGAAGTATTCCTTGTATTGCAGATAGCAGTTCTGCCCAGATAGAGTTCCCAGCTCCTAAAGGGCCAGAGTAGATTAAGACAACCTCTCCAGCCTCATTCCTCAGTACACCTCCTATCCCAGAGGGACCCGGGTTACCCTGGCTACTCCCATCAAAATTCAGCTTCAAAGAACCAAGAGGAGGGGGGACCCAGCTAGTCACTGCCCTTCCCTTGTAGGAGGAACAACTTGCTACCAACTTCCAATCCTTCCAACAATCAGCAAAAGTAAAATGGTTAAATAATTCTAGTCTTTAACCAATGTAAAAACCTGGACAAAATGCAGTCCTTTAAGGTTTGACTGCTTCTTCCTTTTTCTTGGAAGATTCTGGCATTCCTTTCTTCCCATACTTTCCATAACAATGCTGCTTGTGAGCATCTCCACATTTTCCTTCCTCTTTTATGGGGCCAAGAGAAGAAAGAAGGGTTAAAGATTGTGCTAACTTCTGCTGGCATATCCCAACTAGACCCAAACAAAGATAGAAGCCAAGCCCAGAGCTCTGCAGTGACACTACAAGATAAAACTAGATGATTACAATCCTCACCATGAGATCTGCAAAGAATGCACCAGTTTGGTGAAATACAAAGGACGGGTCTTCTCTTTTGTAGGTTGTCCATCGTGTTTACTTTACCATGCCACGCTTCCCAACACAAAGCCATAACCTTGGGGGGGACCGGCCTACACCAGACTTCTTTGGAAGGGAAATTCTGATGAGAGGGAGATTGGCAGAGGAACTTGAAAAAGGAACCACAAGAAAAAGACCTTTTGGGGTGAATGGTCCAAATCCTTTTATCAGGTTTCGAGGGGTCCAACCAAACCTTATCAAGGAGAAATAGAAGAGTAGACAAACACTCAATTTCCTCATCCCTTAATCCTCTACGGAAACCAAAACCCCAAGACAAAGTTGGTAAGGATAACCAAAATCCCAAAAACCCAATTTCTGAATATTCTCGATGCCAAGTCCATCAAACCTCTTATTTTTACACAAAATCCCATTTAACCCTATGATCCTTCTTTCTTACCTTCCCCTGGCTCCCACTAGAAACCCATCATCATCTTCTCCAACCTCTGAATCAAACTTCCAAGGGCCTTGAAAACTGACAGAAAGTTAACTAGAATAGATCTGATTAGCGTAATCATGCTACCTAAACTGACATAAAATGTTACATACCTGTAAATGATAATAAAAAACCTCTCTTCTTCTACTTCATTTTTTTATTATTTTTATTGATTATATAAATGAATGAATTCATGTACGAAGTCTGACACAAAGAAACCCCAACTTAGGCTGCCAACTGGCTACCTAATTGATGGGGATCAGTCTAGGCCCTATAAGACCTATTTTTGTAGGAAGAAGGCCAACAAACAGGTTATGATTTGTTGTGGGAAAGATTCTTGGGAATTGGACTGCTCTGGTCAGGGGAATTTTTGTCATTTTGACCAGTTCTATATGAGCCTAATCCATGGTATCCTGTTCTTATAGTTTAGTAGGGTTTATCTTTAAGTTTTCAGTTTAATTGCTTTAGTAGGTGGAGAGTAATTGAGTTTCTTGTTTCACAACATAGGGAGTAGAATTTGGTATTTCTAATGAACAGTATTTGGGGCCACACAACTCACTCTATAAACGGATGTAATATCTTCCTTATGAAGGTAATGAAGGTTTCTCTAGAGTTATTTTACTACTTTGTTGTATAGATTATAGAGTGGTTCCTACAAACCCTAGTGTGGTTCCTTAGGGTTTCTCTCTCTCTCTCTCTCTCTCTCTCTCTCTCGCTCGCTCGCTCTGTGTACTATTTTATACTTATTTCTCAGGTTACAACTCATCTGGTAGTAGCTTGCAAGCTCCAAGGTTTAAAATGTTGATGTTGGTGGAAATGTCGGTCATCCTAATATAAGAAACATGTCAGAAATATTGTAAAAATTATAGACATGGTGGAAAATTTGTAAAATATGCAAACTATAGAATGGTATTTTATGAAATGACAAAAGAAGCATAGGCACACCTTTTTAAATTATTATCTTGTTCCAAATTATGAAACAAAACTAAGAAACTATGGTTATAGACAAAAGAATATGTTTTGAAGTTGCCCTGTAAACCTTAAGCTTTAGAACTTCATTATAGAATTAGCTAAAGCAAAATTTAAACTCATAGGAAATGTAAATGGTTGTGATAGATCAACCAAATAATCTACTACAGAAACAAAAACTATTATTTAACTTCATGTTTGAAATGAATATTGAGCTAGCTCAAAGTTGTAATCATGTAAGTTAGGTGGACAATAACCTGTTACTTCACATATCTACAATATTGTCTCCAACTTGTGTTATAATGCTATCTCTTGTACTCCACATAGTACTGGTGGTGTTCATCAGGGAATATGTCAATTCTAGTAAAATTTCATGTTGCTACCCATGGAAGTGAAAATGGAAATATGTTGTGGATACTCTCTCTTGTACTGCACGTAGGTCTGGTAGTGTTCATTGGGGAAATGTTGATTCCAGTAAAATTTCGTATCGCTACCCATGGAATGAAAATACATCGTGGTAATATTAGGGAAATTAGGGACATTTTAAAACATGGCAAGCTCTATCTGTAGATATTGAGGGTTGGAACAAGAGTGGTTCTATCCTGTATCAGCTTATTCTAGCCCTGCATTGCAGCTGCATCACTAACTCATCCTCTCTCTCTCTCTCATTCAATTTAACAGGGGCTCCAACTCTTTGCTTGTTTCTTCTAATTTTCTATTTCCTGATTTATACAAATAGAAATATTTTTAGTTTCTTACTAATCTAAAAACAATAAAAACCCTTTGCTTGTTTTCTTATTGCTACTTAAACTTGAAGAATGAGGTAGGTCAGAACAACTAGGGAAACATGCTATAATTATCAATTTTTTTTTAATCCAAAAATTGTGTGGGGAACACCTAGATGGGCACCTAGTTGCCTAGGCTAAAGGGAATCGTGCATGCCTGTTGTCTGGACTAGTTGTAGCCCTTCGAACCTAGGGCATTGGTGATCTAGTTTAAATCGTTGTGGAACGAAACTGAATGCAATAGGGGCCATTCCTTGGTGCAATGGTAAAGTCTCAGGCTGACAATTGTGCGCACGAGTTTGAGAGAGTGGCCACTTCATGCAAAAAAAAAAGTGCCAAAGGTCAGTCCATATATAGCCACCCCTCCCAAGACCCTGGTAGTGGGAACAAACATGGGTGTTGGCCCTATAAAACTGAATGTGTATTCCTCGTGCATATATTCTTTTTTTCAGCATAACTTTGACTACATCTATGGTTCCCACGCTCAACATTTGTTTTTTGCTTGGCAGGTTTTGGCTTCTGAGGATGATCAGGATGCATTGTCAACAGATCCTGATGAACTTATTGATTCCGAGGACAGTGAAGGGATAAGCGGAGATGAAGAAGACATATTCAGGAACCTTCTTGCAAGAGCTGGATTTCACCTTACTTATGGAGATAATCCTTCACAGCCACAGGTTACTTTAAGGGAAAAGCTTCTGATGGATGCAGGTGCAATAGCTGGTTTTCTTACTGGGCTTCGTGTTTATCTTGATGACCCAGCTAAAGTAAAACGCTTGCTTCTCCCAACCAAACTTAGTAGTAATGACGGGAAGAAGGAGGTCACACGAACCGATGAATCTTCCCCCAGTCTGATGAATTTGTTAATGGGAGTTAAAGTCTTGCAGCAGGCTATCATTGACTTACTTTTAGATATAATGGTTGAGTGCTGCCAACCTTCAGAAGGAAGATCCGGTGATGATTCTTCTGATACAAGCTCAAAACTTTCTCCAGATAACAATGGAGCCATCAGTCCACTGGAATCTGGTACAGAAAATGGGGTTGCAGAATTTGTACAATCCCCTCTAATTGAGAGACTGGATTCCGGGGCAGAAAGTACTAATACATATGCTGTACAAAGTTCGGATATGAATAAAAATAACATGCTTGAAAAGGCAGTTCCTGGGGAGCCTATTTCTCCTCCAGAGACAACTGCAGGAGGTCTTTCTGTGGACAATGGTTTCATCCGATCTCCCAAGGTACACTTTTTTTAGTTGAACTGTTTGGATGCCTTGGGAAATGAAATGCTTATATTTTTCTTCTCTCCATCTCTTGACATAAAAGATATAACCACAATGCCCTCATCCAAAATGGACGTTTCCTGTTGTTAGAAGGGAAGGAAATGAGTTTATTCCTTGAAATCCTGAATTAATCTCGTTTCTTTCTCTGCAACCTGAATTGGCTTCATTTCTTATGGTGAATTTGTACTCTCAAATGCATCAGACGGGTATAATAAAATCATTTTGTTCTAGTTCCACTCTGAGATGCTGTCAATACATGGTTTATGAGCAAAAATTACATATACTTAACAGGTTGAGCAAATTTCTTTTCAGACAAAGTGGCCAGAACAGTCAGAAGAGCTTATGGGATTAATTGTTAATTCATTGAGAGCCCTTGATGGTGCTGTTCCACAAGGTTGTCCGGAGCCTAGGAGAAGGCCTCAGTCTGCACAAAAGATTGCTCTTGTATTGGATAAAGCTCCTAAACATCTGCAACCGGATCTTGTTGCCTTGGTGCCCAAATTGGTTGACCATTCAGAGCATCCACTTGCTGCTTGTGCACTTCTAGATCGACTTCAAAAGCCAGATGCTGAACCTGCACTCCGATTGCCTGTGAGTATTATTTTTTTATTGTCCCGTTGTCCTTTTTGGGATGTGATGTTAAGTTATTGTATTATGGACTATAAACATTTAGCAATATCATTCTTGATCTCATATTATTTATTTTATGTATCTCGTTTTTTAGTCAGTTTTAGTATTTTGCTGCCTCTGTAGATCAATTGCAAATTCTTTTTTTTTTGTCCTTTCAGGTTTTGGGAGCTCTTAGTCAATTGGAGTTTGGTAGTGAAGTGTGGGAACGTGTCCTATTTCAAGCTTTCAGACTGTTGACAGATTCAAATGATGAACCACTTGCAGCAACTATTAGTTTTATACTGAAAGCAGCATCCCAGTGTCAGCATATTCCTCAAGCTGTATGAATGCAGACACCTCAGTAATCTTTAATTGGATGTTTCCTTTTGAATTGTTTTATAAGGTATCATACTATCATTCTAAATGTTCTGCCTTCCTATGTTTTAAACTTATTTTGTTCTTGTAGGTAAGAGCTATTCGCACCCAGCTTAAAAGTTTAGGGGCTGAAGTTTCATACTGTGTCCTGGATGTTTTAACCAAAACTGTGAATGGCTGGGTTGATGTTGCTGAAGCAATGTTGAGAGATATTGACTCTGACTGTGAGCTTGATGGCAATTGCTTGACAACACCTTGTGGGCTTTTCATGTATGATGAAAACAGACTCACTGCTGAAAAGTTGCATGCAGTAGATGAGCAGGTTCTATGTTTGGGCCGTTGTTTTTCTGATATCTATATTCTAATAGAGATGTTATCCATACCATGTATTGCTGTTGAGGCATCCCAAGTTTTTGAAAGAGCTGTAGCTCGAGGAGCCATTGTGGATCAATCAGTAGCCATTGTCTTGGAAAGGCGCCATGTTCAAAGAGCTGGTATTAATTCAAGATCCATGGCTGAGAATTTTTTACACAAAGACACTGTTGTGGAGGGAAAAACTGATGAATCATTGCAGAGCCAAGAAGATGATTTTGCTTCTGTTCTTGGTCTTGCTGAAACAATGGCTCTCTCTAGAGACCCCAGAGTGCAAGGGTTTGTGAGGATGCTATATGCTATATTATTTAAATTTTATGCTGATGAGGGTTATCGTGGGAGGATGTTGAAAGGACTTGTTGACCGTGCTACCAGCAGTACAGATAATTGTCGTGAAGTAGATTTAGATCTGGATATTTTGGTTTTCTTGGTCCGTGAAGAACAAGGGATTGTCAAGCCAGTTCTGAGCATGCTACGGGAAGTTGCTGAACTTGCCAATGTTGATCGTGCAGCTCTCTGGCATCAGTTATGTGCTAGTGAAGATGAAAATATTCGTGCTCGTGAGGCAAGACAAACTGAGCTTTCCAATATGAGTAAAGAGAAAGCTATCCTATCACAGAGGCTTAGTGAATCTGAGGCAACCACTAACCGTCTCAAGGTACCTGATTTCTTGTCTGGACAGGTTATATGGATGATAAAATGCCATCATATGTTGCTGGTCTCATGGAGGTTAATAAAGGTAGTGTTTTTGATAAAAATTGCAGGCTGAGATGAAAGCCGAAATGGACCGCTTTGCACGGGAAAGGAAGGAGCTTTCTGAACAGATACAAGATGTTGAGAGCCAACTTGAATGGCTTCGTGCAGAGCGAGATGATGAAGTTGCAAAGCTCTTGGCTGAGAAAAAAGCTCTTCAGGATCGTCTTCATGAAGCAGAGGCACAACTTTCACAGTTAAAATCTCGGAAACGTGATGAGTTGAAGGTAAACTATACCCCTTGAAGTTTCAAGAAATTTTTTGCAGGTTTCAAGTTAAAAAATTTTTGGTATTGAGTGTGATGTATGGCTCATTGTGACACTAGCAAGTGCATTAGCCGTTCAAATAATAAAGTAGTGAGTGAAGTATCGTTCCCACGAGGATTTAGGAAACAAGTATCAATACTAAATTGAGTACTTCTTAGCTGATTAACAAATAAATCAAAACTTTAATGAAAGCTAAAAATCCAAAATTAAAATCTATCTAAATCATTGGTTCAATTGCCTTCAAATCAGGTTAGAAGAGTAAACAGTAAATTTCAATATCAGAATTCAGCAATCTATCAATTTGGATCATTCGAATAAATCATAATTGAGCATTGGTTTGGTGAAACCCTAAGGTCATGAACAACCTCTCTCAAGCACATGTTCATCCTATGCATGAGTGACAATTCTTCTATCTCTAACAAGAATTTAATCCCCATGCATGCATTTCTTCAAACACTTCTAAAGCATCAATTCAAAACTGAATTGATCACCAACTGAATTGTGCAAGTTATCTCTAATCTTGCATCCAATTAAGTTATTGAATAGTAGATCTGAATTCCTAGAGTCCCTCTCAAGCACTCTAGGAATTCCAAGCTTTAGATCCATTCGGCCAATCTGAAAATTGCAGATCTGAATTCTCTTTCAAGCAATTCAGATCTTGCAATCTCAGATCTGAGAATTCAAATCTGAGTTTTGAAGGTTAATTGGCCGAATTAATCTACAAAAACACCCTTATTCAAGAAACTCCAAGTACAATTCATGACCATTCGAATGAATAAAAAAGAACTAGATTGCTGAACTGAAAATTTTCAAGCTGAAATACATTAAGGAAGAATGGAAGAATGAGAAAGAAGAAAGAAAATATAACAAAGAAACAGAATTCAAATTAAAGGAGAATGAAACTACAATTGAGTTATTACAAAAGATCTTTGAATCACAAACCCCCAATTTTGAACTCACCTTCTCTTCTAGCTTGCTTGTCTTGAACTTCCTTCAGCCCTTCTTCTTCTTCTTCCTTGCGCCTAACCTTCTTTTCTTCTCTTCTCTCAAGGTGGCCGAACCTCTAAGAGTGGGAGAGCCTTCCTCTCAAGCAATTGAACCCTTCTCCCTCCTCCTAGAGGCCTCCTTATATAGTTTTTCAAGGGGGCTCTTGCCCCTTCTTGAAGTCTCTAGAATTGGGTGTATTACACCCCTCATGAACCTTCTAGAGTGCTCCTTCCTTCTCTTCAAGAAACTTCTAGGAGTTGCCGCCCCTAGCTCCCTTTGGGCTGCTATTTGGGCTGCAACTTAGCTTGCTTTTGAGCTCATGTAGGCTACACTCTAGGCTGTTCTTTGGGCTAAAAATGGGCTGGGCCGAAATTTCCTTCTTGCTAGGCTTCTTTCCTTGGGTTTTCCAAAGAGTTAGCTTGCACTACTTGGGCCGAATGAAACTCCCTTGCTCTCAATGCTGGACTGGGCTGAACTTGATAAATTTTGGGCGTTCTTTTCTTGCTTTTGCCTTCATTTTCTTGATTTGGTTGCCCCTGAAATCTTTCTTGCAATCAAGCTAAAATAGGGCAAAATCTAATTAAACCGGCATAAAATCTATTGTTTCTTTGATAATTCAACTTTGAAATGATTTTGCATGATTTTTTGTGGTTCAGTAGTGACAGATTCTTTCATTGATATTGAATTGGGAGTACCCCTGAACATTAGTCACCACATGCATTATACATCAAACTATCACTACATTTACTAGGCACCAATGTAGTTTGATTGCTTATTAATTGGTGTTTAAGGTATAGGGTGTGGTTAAAGATTATGGGAAGTATCAGGGTTGACTGCACAGAAGTTGAAGTTGAGGGGAACTGCCAAGTGGTGATAAACTGGTTGAAATATGGTGACATATAATGACTTATCAAAAAAAATGGTAAGGTGTAATGGGCCTTTTGATTTTTGCTAAGACATGCAAGAGCACTGGCTTTCAATCTGAACTGCTTGTTCAGGTGTGTGCCAATATAATTAAACATCATTGCCGATTCTATTCATAAAAAAAAAGACATCATTGCCGATTCTCTAGCAAGGTCAGGGGTATCAAGGGAAAGTCTATTTTGGGTGAACCAGGGCTGGGGGGGTTTGCAAATCTTTAAACTACAGCATAGATTGAGTAGGTCAGCTAGGTCTATGGTTTGTAAGTTGTATGAGATCCATTTGTACAGCTAACTTGTTCTATCATTAGTAAAACTTGGCGTGCTGTTACATGTCAAATGGGTCCGCTAAAATAACTAATTAACGAGTTCAACAGGATACAAAAACAGAAATATCCTGTTTTGTCTGCTTAGGATACATGACATATCACATATAACCATGCAGATGGCTTCTGTTATAATATCTCTAATTTTTTTTTGTGAAAATTTGGCATTGTTATAATTTAAAATATCAATTTTTTTTCTGTGATGTTTTATCATAATATTGATATATTGAAATATTAGAATTGCCTCTGATCTTTCCGATCTTTGTTGCACTTTAGATAGTTCTAGGTAGCTATTTCTTTCTTTTGTTTTCTTTGAAGAAGTATTTTATTGTATTTTTTTTATCAAAGTATTTTATTATATTCCTTTTGGTCAAAAATATAAGCACATGTACATCAAAGTACTGTACATTGGGAATTTACAATAGTCGGTATTAATTACTTTTATTGTTCACAAAAAGAGTATCTATATCAATAAAAAGTAAAAGAAAAAGAAAAGAATTGTAAGGAACTCTCTGAAAGGGCTTTTGGATCACTATTTATGTGCCAGAGGGTGCCCTTCAATCTCCTTTGTACTGCATTTTCTGAAATTGCTTCATTCTCAAAGATTCACGCATTCCTTTCTCTAGATATAGCCCATATTAATGCAGAACAGATTATCTTACTAGCTTGCCCCTTTTACTTAGCCTCTTTACATATCAACCACAGAACAATGACAGAACTGATATGGGGAAACAGCTTTTCTCTCGAAAACATTGTAAGACCGATGCCCACAACTAATAGCTATTTCTGAATCCCATTAAATGGGAAACATTGTTTGAAATACTGAAAAACTTAGGATAAGTTGCAAATCATGAGTTCTACAACTCTATTAAGATTCTTTTATATTTATTGGGTTCCATATTGATATTTCATTCTGCCACCAAATTGGTGAAAGAGATGGGGGCCATGTCACTGTAAGCCCAGTATCCCTAAGTAGAGCAGGGCCCTTAGATTGTGGTGGGCCTGGTGGCCACTTTTTTTTTACCATAATGAGAGGATTAGTTTTGGTTCTGGGACTTATCAGAGAGAATATTCTCCGTACTAGAGGTGTTTGATATGCTTTCTGATTGAGGCTTCTATGGCTATTGTATGGGAAGGGAAGTCCTGGAACAGAATTAGTTGGGAATGGGATTAGAGTTTGGGCTTTGGTGGTTTTCTTATGCCAGTAGTAAAATTTGTTCTTTGTGATTATGCCTAGTTCAATCTGTGACTAGAAGTCTGAAGCAAAAGGCTAGGTTACAAGTGTTTCTTTTTTTTTTTTTAGATCAATAACAAGAAACTTTATTAATGAAATAGATGGAGCATTAGTGTTTTTAGTGAAATAGATGGAGCGTTAGTGTTTTTATCCTTGAAATTATGGGTTGGGAATGTGGGTGAGGTCTATTATTTTTTCTTGTCATTGTTAACAGTCATTGAGGGTGACCAGGGTTCAAATCTTGGAAACAGCCTGTGTATCTGCAGGGGTGAGGCTGCATCTCTCCCTCTCACAGCCGCATTGGTGGGAGCCTCGTGCACTGGGATGCCCTTTTTGTTGACATTCATTTTTTCAAGGCCAACTTTTCCCAAGTCCCTTATCTTAGTTGTAAAGAATTGATAGGTTGGAAATTTTGGCATGGAATGCTAAACAAAGCTTAAAAAAATGCTAAGCAAAGCTTATGGCATTACTTAGGGGAGTTGAGCTTGTCAAGCATCCGTTGTTCTAACTCCATTTCCATATAACATGACCTTCAAACAAGGTGAGGCAGAATGGTTTGCATGGAGCCATGCGGACTAGCTTATTTTCTCAATGAGGTAAACAAAACATGGAGATTAGACCTGGCAAAAAGTTGACCCAACCTGCGAACCAGACCAACTCAACCCGAAAAAACAGGGTTAGGGTCTCATATTTAGCCACCTGAATTTGAGAATGATCAGACCCAATCCGACCCGGAAAAAACTGGGTTGGGTTGGGTCATGGGTCAACCCACTGACCCGATTGTTAGGTCTAATTGGGACTATTTATGTATTCTTAGAAGCTTTCTCTCTCTCATTTTTACTATTTAGTCTTTACTCTATCGTTTACTCTTTGAATTGTAGAATGGTCAAATTTTTTTATTTTATGTTTGGGATTTTAAGGTTAATTCCTTTAATTTTGACATTTTCATGTATTTTTTCTTTATTTTATAAGATTTCTTTTATTTTTAGGGATGACCCGAATTGACCTGTGGGTCAATCCTAACCTGAACATTTAGGGTTAGGGTCTAGCATTTGCCAACTCAACCTGAAATTCATCCTGATTCCTGACCCAAACCCGACCCACCCAACCCAATTGCCAGGTCTAATGGAGATCATTTCAGCCCATTTGAGATGGATTCTGACAGGACAAATTGCAAAAACTGATGAGTTCACTAAATCAGGGATTCAGAGGGCTTTTTAGTATGATTACAGTGCATTCTTTAACTAAATTTTGAGGATGGCTGCCTTCCATATATATTTTTTTGGTATAGACTTGTATATCTTCTTATACTCACCTGTTTTGATGCAAGACCATAAAAATGGCTCTCTTTCCTCAAGAAAATATGGCATGGAATGAGGTAGGTAAGTAACAAGCAAAAATTGTCACCTGAAAGATTTATGAGGGAAATCTCCAGTGGAAGAAGCTTGTGTATAACTCCATACCCTTTCTCCTTTAAGTGGGCAATATTACTGGTGACAGAGGGTTTGTGTTTGGAAGGTGGTTAATGTTAATGGCTTCATGCTCATTAAAGTTATACGATTTCAAAATTAACTTGATCCAATCACTCTACTAAGAAAGGCACCTAACTACCTACCTCGTTTCACAAATGACGAATCAAGCTAAACAAAATGTGGATAGTGCTAGCAATAACTCCAATTTGTCCCCCTGTTTTCTTCTTCTACTCAAGAGAGGGTAGTGAAGTTAAACTTTGATGGCAGTGCTTTAGGAAATCCAAGTGATGCTAATATTGGAAGTGTGATCGGGGGAGGGATGGTACTGTTTGCTGGATCTTCAGTGGTCCAATTGGGACAGCTAACTCTACAAAGGCTGAGGTGATGGCAATTCTTATGGATATTTGAATTACTAAAGGCTTGGGCCTTATGAGCATAACCAATGAAGGTGATTCTGTGAATACAATCAAACGGTTAAGGGAGAAGGATGGTGGTCCTTGGAGGTTGGCTCACACCTGGCCATGGCTAGAGATTTATTGAGCCTCATGGATGTAAAACTCACCTGGCTTCCAAGAGAGCAGAGCAGAATTGCAGATAGCCTTGCAAAGTCTGGGATTAACAGGGAAAATCTTTACGGTGATAATACCCTTCCCTTGTAACTGAAGTGTGTCTTCTTTATCTTCTGCATTGTACATCTCCTCGTGTACTCTTTTCGGTTTAATGAATCCAGTTATCTTTTCTCAAAAACAACTCCAATTGGAATTTGGTAGGTGGTTAATGTAGGTGAAAAGGGTTTATTTATTTATTTGATAATTAGGTTGGACCATAGGAATAAACTAATGTGAATTAAGGTTTTAAAAGAGCTAGGGGCAGCTCAACATGAAATGGGCTGAAGTACTAGGGAAAGAGCTGAGAACTCTCAATTTAGTAGAAGATATGACCCTTGATAGGGTGAAATGCTGATATAGGGTTTGAATAGATAGTTGGGTTAAGGCTTAGTTAAGTTGAAGTCGGATCAATGTTTAGAAATATACTTGAATTTTGGGAAGGTGAAGAGATTGACTTTGTACTTTGATATTTGGAATGGCCTCAGTTCTTGTGTCTAGCACTGAATGTTCGAGATGACCGGCAGAGGCTACCTGATGCAATATTGCCAAGCACTCTATGCTAAACAGAGTGACCTCACTATTTAGTTCTCATGAATTAAAGAAAGTCCATAAGTGTTATTGATAAAAAAAAATAATAATAAAGGAAGTCCATTAGAAGAGTCTTGAACAGAAAGTAAAGAAGATATATTGATTGTAACAACCCATTGGCTTTGCTGATAAGAAATAAACATCAACCTTGGGCCTCGTGATTGTTTTCATCTTCTTAATCTCAATTTATTTACTACGACACTACCCATCTATCCATTTTCCCATTCCCTCTGACTTGCTCAATGGTGAGAAAATCATCATCATCATCATCATCATTTAAGCCTTGTCCCAACTATATGCGATCAGTTACATTGGTCCTGTTTTTCCATTTTGTTTTGTTGATAGGGCCTAATTTGCTCTTTAAATTTGAAATTGTTGCCTTCTCATTAGACAGGAAAAACATGAGTTTTGAGCAGAATCTTGCAGATTACACCAATTAAAACTAATTACTTTGTACCTTGGAATCTATACTGCATTTCACATCAATTCAGTGGAAAATTCACTCTGCTCATCATTTACTGTAGCAAATTCTACATAATTTATATTTAATATTTAGTCATCTTTGGCTCTTTTTCCTTAAAATGATATGATTGGTGGCTTATTTGTTCCAGATGTTTTTTTAATCAGCATTCAGTTATCTATTGTAGATTATGTTTATGAACTTTTGCTGTTAGTTTCCCTGGTAAATGACTTAATTCTACTGCATAGCTATTAGTTCTAGATTCCTGCCATTTTACTGTGGATTGAATTCATGTCATTACTGAATACAATCTTCTATGTTACAGAGAGTGGTGAAGGAGAAAAATGCTCTTGCTGAAAGGTTGAAGAGTGCAGAAGCAGCACGGAAAAGGTTTGATGAAGAATTGAAACGTTATGCCACAGAGACTGTAACTAGAGAAGAAGTTCGACAGTCACTCGAGGATGAGGTCCGAAGGTTGACTGAAACAGTTGGACAAACTGAAGGAGAAAAGAGAGAGAAGGAAGAGCAGGTTGCTCGATGTGAAGCATATATTGATGGGATGGAAGCAAAATTACAAACTTGCCAGGTATTGCTTTGTTTGATTTGAAGCTATCAAATCTAACCATTGGGCAGCTACATACACAATCAAGTTTGTTGCAAGTGTGACTATTGTTTTTTTTTTTTATCAGCAAAATGAGAATTTTATTCAATTAAGAGAATTAAATACAGAATTACAGCAATTAGAAAGCAGACATTGCACCAGAAATTGTTACAATAAATCCCAAAAAAATCTGCTGCCTTTGAACTCCCTGTTTGGCTAGAAAGTTAGCCATTGCAGGTGCAATTCCCCTGATCCATGTGAGTGTGGCATTAAGTTCCCTTGCTATGCTTACTATCTCCCTTAACGGATGTCTATGGGTCCAAGTAACATTACCACTTGAATTGGTCCAAGATATCACTATTTTTCAGTCCCCTTCTATCTCCAAGTTCTTAAGACCTGCTTGCTTGGCAAGTTTTAACACTTATAGCAGAGCTAATAGTTCAGCTTTTAAAGAATCACCTTCCCTTAAAGGTCCTGAGTACATAGCCCATGCTTTGCTTGAGGAGTCTCTAATCACACCACCAATGCCTGCCATACTCAGGTTTCCTATAGAGTGCCCATCAAAGTTCAGGTTAATCTTGTTGGGACCTGGGGGCTTCCACTCCATCACCTTTCTTTCTTTCTTCTCAGTAATGTGTGCTACTTCAGTCCATGCTCTTACTATATCAGAAATTGAGAAATTTTGAAAGACCTGGAGTGATTTCACCCAATGTGCAATATTTATCTTTATGGCCTCCACTAGATCTTCTTTTCACCTATACTTCTCATTGAATATTCTTGCATTCCTTTCCTCCCATATTTCCACACCATCACTGCCCTTACTGATTTCAACATAACCCTTCCTCTTTTTGTTGGCTGCCTTAGAAAGTTTGGATCAAAGAGGCTGTCTACATCCTAGAGAGTACTCCACCTGCAACTAAAGAGAGATCAAAAGGATTTCCAAACAAAAAAAAAAAAACACAAAAGGCCAATGGATCAATAAATGGGGTAGGGATTCACCATCTGCACAGCAAAGAGTGAACATATGAGGGGAGAGGCATTTATTTGGCCTCCTTTTTTGAAGCATGTCACAGGTGTTCACCTTCCCAAGAAACACCTCCCAACATAGAACTTGAATTTTTGGTGGAATGGGCTTGCTCCAAACCTCTTTCATCGAGAAATTCTCATCTCCAATGGCCCACTAGGAGTTTGTACAAGGGTATTGAAGAAAGAAGCACAGGTAAAGGTGCCATCAGAAAGATCAGGCCATACTCTAGTGTCCTCCAAAGATTGAACCAAGAAAGCAGACTTAAGGGCATCAAGCAAACAAATAAGAGATTAACATTCATTATCCCTCAAACCCCTTCTGAAACCAAAATCCCAACTCAATCAAGAGTGAGAAAAGGTGAAGAAATTTGAAATGGGTTGTAACTTGTAGTTAGAAACTGAATAAAGAACAGTAAAAGGGAGCAAAAGGAGTATCACCCAACCAAAGAACTTCCAAAAAAGATAAAAAAAGATAGGAATAGGATATACCTCTTGTATTGCTTTCCACAGAGAGCTTGAGGAAGATGTGGAGGCTATGTTTGCTTCCCAACCATTGTTCATCAGCCCGTGAATGCTTTTCTATCACCTTATGCCACTTTCTTGTGAACTAAGTTCCCCAATCCTAAACCTCCCTTATCCTTTGTTTTGCTGACTTGTTCCCACTTTACTAATATAGTTGCATTTTGGACATTAAAAGCCTAGACTTTGTAAATAGGGATGGTTAGATGTGAAATAACTCTTATGTAATAGAACTTGCATATGGTTGTCAGTTTAGCCAATTGGCAATTATATACCTGATCAACTTTGGTGTGACTATTGTTAACAAATATAGTTATTATAATTTGGACTTTGAAAGCCTATGCTCATTGTAAATGGGGATTGTTGTGTGTGGAGGAATGAAAAGGTCTAGTAAGAGAGGATTCATTTGTAAATTGGATCTTGAAAAGGCCTATGATTTGGTGGACTGGAAGTTTGTATTGGAGGTTATGCAAAACTGTGGACTTCGGGACAAGTGGTGTAGTTGGATCTTTGGGTGTATCAGTACTTGCCACTACTCTATTTTGGTAAATGGTACGGTGAGAGACTTTTTTCCAGCTTGCAGGGGTGTCAGGCAAGGGGATCCACTTTCACCCTTCCTTTTTACCTTAGTAGCTGATGTGATTAGTAGGATCATTAATAAGGCTGACAGCAAAGATGCCATTAGGGGTTGGAGAATAGGGAGACACCAAGTCCCCGTCACCCACCTTCAGTTCGCAGATGACCTAATGTTTTTTTGTGAAGGAGGTATTAGTGAAAAGGTAGCAAACCTAAAGGAGATAATAAAAGGATTTGAAAGTGTCCCTAATTTGAGAATAAATCTGGAAAAGAGCTGCATAGCGGGTATAAATTTGGAGGTAGGGGAGGTCGAGGCTATTGCGGAGTGTCTTGAGTGTTCCACCTCTGCTTGGCCTATGTCATATTTAGGGCTTCCTTTAGGGGCAAATCCTAGTGAGAGTAGATTTTGGACCCCAGTGATAGAAAAGTTTGAGAAGAGATTAGCCTCATGGAAGAGGAACTATATCTCTTTAGGAGGGAGACTTACCCTAATAAGAGTTACCTTGGCTAACTTACCTACCTATTATTTGTCTGTCTTTAGGATACCAGTTAGGGAAGCCAGGAAACTGGAGAAGTTGATGAGAGACTTCTTATGGGAGCCGGGACAAGAAAAAAGTGATCACTTGGTTAATTTGGAAATTGTGTGCAGAAGTAAAGAAGAGGAGGGCTTGGGAATTGGGAGGGTAATTAGAAAGAATCAAGCTCTGTTAGGGAAATGGTTGTGGAGATGGCCTTTGGAAAGAGAGATTGTGGCATGAGGTGGTGGGAAGCATTTATGGAAGGTCAGAGAACGGATGGGATGCTGGTGTATCGAGGCAAGCTAACCTAGCAGCACCGTGGAAGGCTATTCACAACACCCTTCCTCAATTCCTCAATTTTATCATGTTTGTTTGGATCCCTCCAAGCCAGATAAGAGAGTTTGGACTCCTAGACCCATTGGAACTTTCTCTTGTGCTTCTTTCTTCAAGTCCATCTCTCAACTTTCTTCTCACCAACCCTTTCCATCTAAAGAAATTTGGTGCAGGCCAGTCCCCCAAAAAATTATGGCTTTTTGTTGGGAAGTATTCCATGGGAAAGTAAACACTTTAGACAACCTACAAAAGAGAAGACCTTTTCTCTGTATTTCTCCTAATTGGTGTATCTTCTATAGAGCTCACGGTGAGGATTGTTACCATCTTGTCCCTTTTCTGCAGACCTTTGGGCTTGGCTACTTTCGTTGTTTGGGGGTAGTTGGAGTCTACCAGCAGAAGTTCACATGCTCTTCAACTATTCTACCTTTTATTGGCCTACAAAAATAGGGAGAATTATGTGGAGATGTGCTCGTGCTGCTTTGACTTGGACTCTTTGGGAAGAAAGGAATCTCAGAATCTTTCAAGACCAGGAAAGGAACAACCAAGATTTGAAAGACAGTGTGTTAAATCGGGCAATACATTGGCTGAAGACCTTGGAAATCTTCCATCAATTCTCCTTTAATGACCTTTGGAGAAATTGGTCAGCAGTAGCAAGGTGCTCATCTTTAAAGGACAAATCATTTACAAGCTGGTCTCCTCCACCCGAAGGCTCAATAAAGTTGAACTTTGATGGAAGCAGCATGGGTAATCCAGGATTATCCGGAGTGGGGGGTGCTTTGAGAAATGAGAAGGGAGAGATTTTGTTGCTCTACTCAAGTCCCTTGGGAATTGGGAACTCAATCAGGGCAGAACTCTTAGCTGCTGTACAAGAGGTGCAATTTGCAAACCAGCTGGGGGTATAACACCTAATAATCGAGGGGGATTCCAAAGTGGTGGTGGGTTGGTTAAAAAATTCTGAAGAGGCTATGTGGCGATACAAGAATGAAATGAAGAAATTTAGTTGGTTGACAAGGAATATGTTGGTCACTGTACAGTGGGTGGGGAGATCAGCAAATACTTTGTCAGATGTGTTAGCTAAGCAAGGGGTAAATAGGGAAGAATTATTTTGGGCTCAGTTGTGATTATTGTTTTTCTTTCCTAGTTTAGTTGTAAGACTCAAGGAGGGGCTGCAGCTCGTGCCTTTCGTTGGGATGCTGTATGAACTCACTCTAAAGTTGCTGAATCAATAAACTTATTATTATTCATCAAAAAAAAAACTTTTATGTAATAGATTTATCAAAAAAAAAACTTGTATGTAATAGATAGTGGTTTCTCCTCGCATATGTACCTAAATCTAGGTCTGTCAACAGACTCTGAAAATCTAATACCCAATTCGAGTCCTAATCCAATTATCCTGGTTCTGGATGTTAAAACTTGCATCCAATTAATAATCAGATCTGATGGGATTCAACCTTAGTCATTCAGATTAAAATTTGAGTCCAATAAAAAAAGTATCATTTTACATATATATGTAGTATAATTGTGTGTGTAGGTAGATGGATAGATGGATAAATATAATTATGTTTGATATCGGATTGAGTGCGGCTGTAGATGGTTCAATCTGATTACAACCCTACCTAAATCATATCCAGTTATTATTTGAGGAGATTTGTTTCTTTATTTTATTTATATCCATGTGGTTTTGTAATTTGTTTTTTTATTGATTGTAGCCCAAGGCTTTAATTCTGAACATTCTGTATGTTGCAAACCTAGTAGGACTTTCAATTGGTGATTGGACCTTTGTGTTCCTTTTCATATATTGTTTTTACATTTGGTTTGTAGGCTTTTGATTTTTATCTAGGGATGGTAATTTCTGACCTGATCTTCATAACCCACTCTAGTGACCCTCTTATAACCCACTGACATTGGCTCATCTAGGTTGGCATGTTCCATCTCATATATTATTTATTACATTTGGCTTGTAGGCTTTTGACTTTTATCTAGGGACGGCAATTTCCAGCCTGATCTACATAACCTACTCTGGTGGCCCTCTTATAACCCATTGAAATTGATTCATCTACTTGGCAGGTTCCATCTCATATATTGTTTTTACATACATTTGGGTTATAGGCTTTTGACTTTTATCTAGTGATGGCAATATTCTTACTGATCACATAACACACTTTAGTGACCCTCAACACATCTAAATTGACTCATCTACTTGTCAGGTTGTATATGGGTTGAGCTTAGGTGTGTATTGGGTCGGGTAGTGTACCCCCAAATCCCCCTCCCCCTTAATGTGGTTGGGTTAGGTTAGATTGCAACCCATTAGGCCATCTGTACAAATGAGTATGGCTGGTTAGTGGGTCAGTTGGTCTTCAAACTGCAGCCAACTGAACCAATTGCTACTCCTTTAATCTACTCATTCCTGATGACATGGGCACTCACGAGTGTGTGGTGTTTGCCCAGCAAAAAAAATGTGAAGTGTGTAATGTTTTGGTCTATATTGCAACTATAGCCCCAAAATGGAATGATTTTATTCCATTTTCCTGGAAACCTCAACTTTCCTTGCCTGCAATTTACAGGGGAATGATATGGTTCTTAGCAATGTTATGTGGACAGGTACACGGAAATCTGAATCCGACATGTCGGATGTAGCTGGGATTCTGACTTGGCAAGACAAAGAAACAAGGACTCATGGACATGTCTGTAGAAAAGCATATACTTGAAAATAGTCCATATTTTGATGAATTTCAACATTATAAACTTATAGAAAAAGGTCTAAAAGATGATCTTTATTACTCAAAAACATTTTATATGAAAAATGGCATTTATTGTGTACATTTATGTCAAATAAGCAAGGGGGAAAAAAAAAAAAGAAAAATGTCATATAGAAGTGTCCTTCAAGGCTTCAAGTGTCCATTTAGTGTTGGAGTCTGGCACATGTCTAACACAGACACTTGTCCATTTAGGAATTTAGGAGAGTCCATGCAGCACTGGTTGAGTATGCATTATCTAGGGCTTTGATGTAAGATTTCCTACACGTTTGTTGACAAATGTGTCATCTTAATTTTGAACTTTGAGCTAATCTTCATCATCTTAATTGTGAAGTGTGAACTTTGAACTTTGTTCTAATATGAACATAAATTGAAGTTTCAGAATGACCTTGGGTTTTTTATGCAAAAAGTGAGATATCTTCTTTTCTGATTTAACTCGTAAATATGATAATGTGTTGAACTGTGTGCTCTGTCTTTGTTATGCAGCAATATATCCATACTCTTGAGGCTTCACTTCAGGAGGAAATGTCAAGACATGCCCCTCTCTATGGTGTTGGCTTGGAAGCTCTGTCAATGAAGGAGCTGGAGACTCTATCCCGTATCCATGAAGAAGGGCTCCGGCAGATCCATGGACTCCAGCAGCGAAAAGAAAGTGCTGGTGGCAGTCCTCTTGTGAGCCCCCATGCCCTGCCCCATTCTCATGGATTATACCCTACAGCACCAGCACCCATGGCGGTTGGACTGCCTCCTTCACTCATTCCAAATGGCGTTGGGATCCACAGCAATGGGCACATAAATGGTGCAGTTGGACCCTGGTTCAACCCAAGCTAAGTTGAGGACCAGAGTCTCCTGTAATTCTTTGTAAGTGACAATGATCGACATTCATCTGGTTGGCCTCTGTTAAATCAGTTAGTTTAGTAAAAATTTCAATATGAAGGATTTTGTCATTCTTATAATTTTTCATTTGGGGTTTTCCTTCTTGAGTTGTCATCTGTTGGCATTTGAACTGGTAGGGCCATTGGGTCGGATCATCTGTCAAATAAATAAGAGTAAAGAAAATGCATAGGATTCAAGAGTAAAGGAGAAAATGATAGTTTGTAATAACCAAACGCGAGAACATGGGATTCCAGAGGTTCTACGGTTGCAAATGCCGCATTGATTTACTTCATCTTTTTTTTTTATAAGAAAAAGCATGTTTAGAATTTTTAAGAATTTGATGTCCTAAACTGGCCTGGAACTTGTTTCTCATTTATGGTCGAATTAAGTTCATTTCTTAAAAAAAAAAAAGAACAATTGCACATCCAATACTTTGAGGGGCATTAGACAAAACTCTCCTTGTTAGTTTTACTGCTACACATGCTCTGAAAATGAAGATCCTGAATGATTTGATTTTCATCACATCGTAAGGAGAATTGATACCCATCCCACCTATCGGTATTGGTTGCGTTGCCCTGCCCCCTCAACCTTTAGTTGGTTGAAATGCTTGGGTAAGACATTAAATTGAGTCTCAGGAATCTTTAAATTGAAATGCTTGGGTAAGACTTTGATTATCACTTTTAGCAGAAACAAAGCGCAACCCAATCCTCTGGCTCTGGCCAAGCGAAGGCCTGACAAAATGGCAAAAGCTTTTGAGAAGATAGCGAATCTCGGAATGTCAGAGACTGATTGATTTGGGAGGAAAGACCCATTATAGTCATGATTCCAGTTTCGGTCAACCTGTGACCCATTATTTTACAAAGGGTAGCTGAAACCTCAGAAGTTTTGGGATATTGCTAAAACTTTCCCTGAAGTTTGGTAATTGTAATCATGTCCCTTGAATTTTTTTTATACAGTTGCAAGTAGACTGCTTCTATTAGACTCTTCAAAAAAGGAAATGTGAAAATGTCCAAAATACCCATATGGTGACCATTCAGGCTGGTTCTATAGAAAAAAAATAATATAAACTTTATTAAAACAAAAAAAAAGAATTTAAAGTTGTTTTGCATTGATATAAAGGGCAAGTTTCAAAAAAAAAAATTAATTTCAAAAAAGAGATTGGAATGATTTTGGATTGCAATTTTATGTAAAGAAAACTTAGAAAATAAATATTTTGGTCAAAGCAATTGAATGGCTATTTTGGACATTTTCATGTCTTTTAGATTCTTGGTTGAAAATTTACATTTACAATTATTTGGCATTGTTTCTAGAGTTTGTACACATTGATCTTACACCTTGAATTCTTACATTAGGATGCAACTTGGATTTCATATTCTAAAATATTTGATAGGACAAAAGGAAAATTTAATAAATCAATCGTAAGGCTAGTAATATTGTACCGAACAGTCAAAAACATGATAAATAATAAAATTGACAATATTAGATAATGAATTTTCTCAAAAGAACCTAAAAGTGGTTATTTTCCAATCTTCCTATTGGAAGACAGCTTGGACAGATGGGCTGATGAGGTTGGTCTACCGAACTACAAGAAAGGAAGAATCAGAATACCCGGGATGCTGATC
Organism: Nelumbo lutea; assembly: GCF_056320005.1. Classification (NCBI taxonomy): domain Eukaryota; kingdom Viridiplantae; phylum Streptophyta; class Magnoliopsida; order Proteales; family Nelumbonaceae; genus Nelumbo; species Nelumbo lutea. Next base: position 16,549,264 of record NC_142691.1, read on the forward strand.
TCGGGCTGGGCACTCCAACGCTTAAGCCAGTGATGAGAATAGCAAAGAGCTTGAGAGCAAAAGGTGAGTAGTTTGCATAGATTCCGCATACCATGTGAAGAAGTGTTAAGGTCCTTTTATAGGCGTTGGGGTTCGAGTTTTGTGTCCGAAACATCCGGGCACGCTGACCTTATCAGTTCACTATCTTCGGGATGCGTTCATCCCATGTCAGTAGTGATCCTCATCCAGTCTCTTTGAGTCATGCGAGAGCTAGGGTCGTCCACACTGGATAGGTAATGTGTCGCTGCCTAACTTGGAACCAAAAGGTATATTACCCCAAGTCGAGGACAAGCTAACCTCCGAGATCGTTGGCTAGCTCTCCCAAGGTGGTGTGTGCCGCCCTGTTGGGGGGCAATCTACTGTCCTCTCCAGGTCGAGATGTAAGCTAGACAAGCCAGTTTAGGTCATCTCAGATCTAATCGACTTGCTCCACGTGGTGCCAAGGTGTCACCAGATGGTTTGGGCTTGCCACATGTCTCTTCGTGGTTGGTTGGTCAAATCACCCCTACCAACAAGGATTAAAGTATCGGTATTAGGTATCGTATTGGACAGCTTGGATATGGGTACAAATACGCCTTCGAAATACATGGATACAAACAAAAAATATGAAAACACTTGGATACCGCTAGGAAAATGCATATAAATTTCATAAGTATATTAATACCACTAAATTTAATGTCAAAATAACCATAAATAGTGTATAAATACATTGGAGATGTATATTTTAATGGTATATATAAATACATACATTACAATTATTATAGTAGGATGCATATATATAATACAACTTTATTGGTAATACATTAATCAAGAACCCAAGGTATATATTATTTAGACTTTTACAAATTAATACACAACCATTATTATTTTATTTTCTATTAAAGTCCAAGGAAAAAACATATGAAAATATTATATTTGAATTATTATATCAATTATTTTATATTTATCTTTTTTTAATTTTTAGCATTAGCAAAAAGGTCAACCAAAAATTTAATTCTCAAATGTTTGGTAAATAATATTTTTATTTTGTAAACAATAAATATGTTAATATAAACTGTAAATTAAAACATCAATTAATAATTTACAAAAATATATAATCATAAGATATATCAAATCTATTAAAACTTTGGAGATACGTATCATATGTAAATTCATAATTTTTAATTACTAAAATAATTATTCCATTATTATTATTTTTATTTCTTTAAATTATCAATTTTTGAATATAAAAGTATATTAGTGGATTTAATAGATTCAATTTATATTATATTTTCAAATAATTTGTAAATAATATTTTTATTTTTTAAATAATAAATACATCGTTATTTAATATAAATTAAAATATTAATTAATAATTTATAAAATTTTTAAGATACATACCATGTACAAATTTATAATTTTTAAGTACTAAAATAATTATTTTATTTTTAATATTTTTATTTTTATAAATTTCTTGAGATTAAAAATCACTTTTTGAGATAAATGTGGATTTGATAGATTATTTGTTCTATTAATTTATAAAATATTAATTTTAGATATTATTCTTTTTAATTTATAGTTGGGGTGATTGAATATAATGTGTTATTATATGTTATTTATTTGAATTGGTTGTGAACATTAAAGTGCATAGTTAATGTATTTCATTTACTATCATAAAACGAGTGTTGGATTAGTGGTTAATGACACATTTAATTGTTGGGCATTGGTGTCTTCCAATCAGCCTCCTATTGTTATAATGTGTTGTTTGATGCATCGTTGGTACACCTTCATATCGTTGATATCAGACCATATCGGCCAATACTATACGATACACACCAATACCGTGACATATCAGGCCAATACGCACAACTGGATCCTTCCAATCGCGCATGTGTATCTAGTATCGGGTGAATACTTAATCCTTGGTTCTAAATATGAGAGAGAGTAGAGTAAATCCAAGTCTGTTATGTCGGTGCCTTGAATTTGAACATATCTCACTTTGTAGATATGTGGGATATTTGTTCATCCAGAATTGAAGGTTATCCGGAAATGGCAAGTCATCTGGATTTGCAGGTTATATAAAATTACAGGTTATTTCGGAATCACAAATGGGACTCGCAATAGGAATTTGCAAATTGTACCTTTCCTGGTTTAGTGAGAACTGACCCAATTTGGGTTTCTCATATAAATACCATTTGTATCTTGACAGGAAGTAATCTTGTATCTTCAGTAGGGCTGCATTTGAACCAAGCTCTAATCAAATAGTTTAAAGTTTGAATTCGATTAGGCTCAATTTGAGCTCAATTCTAATCAATTTCAATTGGAATCTTGAGGTAAGCTCTATTAGTTCTTTGAAGTTGATCAATAAAAAGTTTGGCTCAGAAGCTAGTAACACATACATACATTGTAGAACATAAAAATATAGTTTGCAATATATATTATAAAAGTATATTTTTATATTCTATATGTAATATATAAGAATATACTATAAATTATAAAAAATATATCATATATATAATTATAAAATACAAAAATATATTTATTTTCGAGCTTTTGAGTCGAACTCATCAAATATTAAATCGATCCAAGCTCGAACCTGGAAATAGAATTTTAATCAAACTCCAATCAGGAAATAGAGTTCGAATTGAACATAAACTCGAACTCGAACTGGAAGTTCAGCTTGGCTTCGCTCAATTGCACCCTTATGGCCTTATTCTTGAACACCAAGAAAGAGTGTACACGGGTGTATGTGTGAGATACAGAGAGGAGTTTCGGGTTTATTGGGAAAAAGGATTGGTAAGCTAGGAAGGCTGTGAGCGTTATTAGTGTAATCTCTGCTATGTTTTTTTAAGGGATTATTTCTTTCTCTAACGCCTGAAAGCATAGGATATAAACTGAGCTACGTAACCATATCTGATTACAATTGCTTTGCTTTACGGTTTTATTTTATTTCATTTTCTCTTTCTCAGTAGTTTTTCTTGTTCATAAGTTTCCGCGCAGCACATTAAATCACAATTGAGATAAACGGACAACTTTGGAAGCTGATAAGGTTGAAGGATGCAAGTCTCGAAACGATTAACAAAAGAAAAGAAAAATCTACCCGGAAACCTGGACGATTCTGGGCCCAGTTGGAAAATCCCCAACCAAATCCAACCTGTCAAAGTTGAGATGTTGGGTTTACAAAGGCTTGAGTCAACCCTACACACATTACACACAGAGAGAGCTGGAGAGACGGGGGGCCAAAGATGCTGGGTCTTCCCTGTTTTGGAAACATGTAAATATGTAACCCTCCCTCCTTAAGCAACTGAGTTCCTGAAGATAACGATTGAAGGCTTGAAGCCAGATCATTTTAGTCAAACGACAATCTTTCAATGTTCTCCTGAAAACTGGAGTAACATAATCCGGATTTACATGAACCCCGAAACGGGTTTATTGTCGGATTGAAGAAAAAGTCTTCCAGATAATGATTACGCGTATAACCAAAATCCTCTCCCACTGTCATCAAGTTGTTCCCACAGACGAGAAAGAGAGAGAGAGAGAGAGCGCAGGAGGAAGCCGAGGTCCTTATCCTCTTCCACTAGTCTGACCTGGTTAATGTGGTTGATACATGTTGATCATATTCGTGTCATCCTTTTTCTGCAGTTAAATCCTTTGAGCACGTTTCTCTCTATCTTCTTCTTCTTATCTATTCTGGGCACAGAAGTATATTAAACGGAATATGTGGTGAGCAGAAATTTCCTAACAGAGAAAAGCTAGCACCAACACCACCAGCAAAACTTGGAACTCACATCACTTGCTGCGTACGTACGAGTAATTTTCCCTGGAAATTTCTAAATTCCAGCCAAGCTCTCAGGTTAGGATAAAATTTCGGACTCTCTACTCCACCACATGCACCTAAGATTTCGGAATTTCAGGTAGAATTCCATCAAACTTGTCATCTCAAAACATGGTTTGGATTAAAGCCATGAAGAGAGAGAGAGAGAGAGAGAGAGAGAGAGAGAGATTCAGCTTTTCAGGTAAGATGGAAGGGATATCTGAGGATCTGACCAACGAGAGGATGACGGAATTGTGGCTTATAATTAGCGTTTGACTCGACACGTATACGTATCTTATTGAGTATTCTCCTCTGATTTTGTCAAACTAAATCCTTTGCCATGTGACGAGTTGTTTCTTATAAATTTAGAATCACAAAACCCCAAAATTTATTCCCCTCCACACATCACTCCTGGGGAGCAAGAAAAACCCACCAACCAACTCTTCTTCTTCAACGTACTCCTTCCACCTCTTCTTGGTTTCCATCTCTCGACATTGTTGGGTTGGTTATGAACGCTGGCAGGTAGGTACAGGTACCCCATACAATACAATACATTCATCATCTTGGCCACAAGCTCTCTTCTCTATCATCTCTATCTCTTTTGGTTGATATATTAATTCTTGTAATGGTAGGATTTTTTCTGATATTTCATCTTTGTTTTCGGTTCTAACTTTTGAATGGTGTTTGTTCCAGCAAACTTCCAATGCTTCTGAAGTTGGTGGTTTGGTTTCTTCTTTAGTAACATGAAATGTGGTTGTTTTGCAGAATGGAGAAAGTGTGCTGGCCTTATTTTGATCCTGAATTTGAGAACCTTACGGAGAGGATACATGGCCCCAGGTCAATTGCTGTCTACGTCAGCCTTAATTTGTTTCAGCTTTCACATACCATCAGCCACCACCTCCACCGTCTCTGCACCTGCACGCCTGTGTCCACTATCCACGACCCACCCTCTGATGGGACCCACCTGGGTTACGTAATTCTTTGGTTAACGATGATGACCACCTAACTTGTCTACTGATCAATCGGTGGACATTTCCCCATCTGATCGTGATGTTAAGCCAACCAGCCAAAAACCTTGTCCGTTGGCCAGATTATTGTTAATTTATTTGGGTTGACCACTATATCTCCGGAGATGTATCCGAGGGACACTGTTAGCAAATGTGCTTTGTATACAAACTTTGCGTGTGTGTTTAAAACGTGGTTTAATTGAGGGGTTAAATGGGTCATTGTGGGTCAGATTTGATTTAGTCAAAGATGGGGTGATTTTGGACATCTCCCAGTCTTTTGTTTGTGGTATTATCAATATATATCCCATATTAATGGACCCAGAGAACCATACTATAAATTTGTAGCCATTTTGTTTAGGTTTTAGGTGAACAAACTTGAATCATCACCTGCTGACAGTGAGTTTTGTGTTCATGCAGTTGCCAGGTTTGCATCGATAATGAAAGCTGTGAAGATTGCACTGTTGTCAAGGTGAGAGAGAGAGAGAGAGGGAAAGTTCTTTGTTGTGAAATCACTAAGCATGTTGTTAAGGGTGAAATTATTGTTTCAGGTAGACAGCGTGAACAAACAGGGCCTCCTCTTGCAAGTGGTGCAAGCATTGACAGACATGAATCTACACATCTCCAAAAGCTACATTTCCTCAGATGCTGGATGGTTCATGGATGGTAAGTGGCCCCACCCTTTGAATTTGATGGGCCCCATTTGGATTTTGACTCGGACCCATCCATATAACCAATCATAAAACCTGAACCATGTGCATATAGATGATAGTTATGGTCCATAAAACACCTTTCTTTTTCCTTGCATTTGCAGTGTTTCACGTCACAGATGAGCACGGGAGCAAACTCACGGATCAAAATGTCATAGACCACATCCAACAGGTATCCTAGTCTTCTACACCATAAACCGGGTCTATAAAAAAAGATCATGGTTTGTACACATGGCGACACGTGGATGGGTCGATGGTCGGTTCACTTGATCATATATAACATGATGAGAACCCCCTACTCCACAACCCCTCCTGTGGCAACAATATTCCTACGTGATTGGTCTCAGGTTTGATAATAATACCCCCCAACCCCATTCCAAACCATGCAGGCCATAGGGTCAATGAAGGATTCCGCTGGCTCCAGCCGGAGCCAGAATGGTGCAGAAGCAGCAGAAGCCACAGCAGCAGGGAGCGACACATCCACTGAGCACACGGCTATAGAGTTGACAGGGACCGACCGGCCTGGTCTCTTCTCTGAGATATCTGCAGCCCTGACCGACCTGGGGTGCAATGTCGTGGAGGCCCATGCCTGGAGTCACAACGAGCGCCTGGCCTGTGTGGCTTTAATCTCCGACGAGTCCACCGATAGCCGGATTGACGACCCTGGCCGGCTGGCTACCATTGAAGATCATCTCTCCACCGTCCTCGCTGCCACCACCAACAGCTCCGGGGCTAATGAAGAACAAGGAGTGAAGACAGCGGGTCTTCCCGGAGGAGGAGATGGTGCAACCCCAACAACAACCAATGTGGAGCGTCGGTTGCACCAGCTCATGTTAGCCGGCCGGGACTTCGATGGGCCACCGGGGAATTCGAGCTTGTCATCGTTCCCCTATTCCACCGAAGGTGAGGAAGAAGGGAAGAAGACCGTCGTGACGATAGAGAGATGTGATGAGAAGGGGTATTCGGTTGTGACAGTGGAGACTAAGGACCGACCGAAACTCATGTTCGATACGGTATGCACGCTTACTGACATGCAGTACGTGATTTTCCATGCTTCCATATCTTCTCATGGAAGTTCTGCATTTCAGGTATGTTTGCGCTAGCAAATCCTCAAGTATGTATAAATATAATCCCTTTCCTTTCATTCATTTCCTTCTGTTAGTGATCATGTTTTACACCAAATCTCTGTAGCATTATATTCTTCCATTGCCAATTTACAGGAATACTATATCCGGCACGTTGATGGGTACGCCCTGAACACAGAGAGCGAGAAGAAACGAGTCATAAAATGCTTAGAAGCAGCCATAGAGCGTAGGGTCTGTGAGGTGAGTGTGAGTGAGCATCTCATTAACCAATAATTAAGCTTGATGAGATGAAATTTACGTATTCAGTGATTTGAGCAGGGAGTCCGGCTGGAGTTATGCGCAAACAACAGAGTTGGGTTGCTCTCTGACATAACGCGGGTGCTGCGCGAGTACGGGCTTGCTGTTGTTCGAGCAGACGTAGAGACGCAGGGAGAGAAGGCCGTGAATGCGTTCTATGTGCGAGATATCTACGGCAACGAGGTGGACATGGAGCTTGTTGAGTCGTTGAAAAGAGAGATGGAATCACTAGCTTTGGAAGTGAAGAATGAAACTCACAGGCCAGGCTCACCTGAGAGACCCCAAAATCGTCTTTCTTTTGGAGACATGCTTAAATCCCAGCTTGAACGGTTCTCTCAAAATTTTATTCCCATTAGGTGAAATTAAGCTGTACATCGACCAGATTGCTTGCTGTATATATGTAGTTGATTAGTATCCAATAACTTCATCATCATCTATTAAGTAATTTTGTACATAAATGAATCAGCAGTGTCTTGGCATTTATGGTGGTATCTGTGTATATTGTTATGTGAGAAGCATGTCTGGTTGGAGAACCGTGAAACCCATTTGTGTCCATCGAGGGTTTTCTATCACTTGGCTTGTACATAATTAAATAAACATGCTTAATGTATTTGCATTTAGTGTGCTAGCCTTGTTAGATATAAATTTACTGTCATGGGATGCGGTTAGGTGAGAGTTTTAACTTCTAACTGTTCAGCTAGGAAGGCTCAAGGACGCTGTTGTAGGAATTGTATATATACTTGAATTGATTCTTTTATCTTCCTTTGACTTTATATCGTTTAGTTCTGTGCAGAGTTAACAAAAAAAGTTTCATTCCAGAAAAGCTGGATTACCATTTCTACGTTGCAAGGGAGTTGAGAAGATGGGCATTGAATCCAAAGTAATCAAGGGAGTCTTCACCAGATTCAAGCTTGTCCCTCTTGTGGAGGTTTGTAAATGAACCACAACAGAACAGAACAGGTATGAGTTGAAGTCGCCTAATTTAGGGGTGTTCTCCACCTGAATGTTCTTGCTTCTGAAAAATGCAATATCAGCAGTAAAAAGCAAAAATGCATTCATGGATGCGTGTAACCAAGAAAAATATTGATGATCATTTTTCCCCATCCCCCAAACTCATACCCCCCCCCCGTCCCAAACCAGCCAAACAACTTACCAAGTGGCACCTTCAATATGAGCTACTATTTAGTGAGTAGTACAGACACCAAAATTTCCTATACACCCTTTTACAACTACAGCTGCTCGTTTAAAGTTCCCAAGGGACACCCTAAGGCTGCAACTTGGGCCAGGTTGGCCCGAACCCAACCCTAACTCAATCCAAAAAAGTTGGGTTGGGTTGGGTTGATGTTCGAGTTAGGGTTAGGGTTGAAATTCATAAACTCGACATTACTTCGGGTTGGGTTAGGGTTGACCCCTTAGCCAATCCAACCCAACCCGAACCCGACTCTATAGTACATGTCATATATAAATATATGTTATATGTAATATATAACATACATTGACTTGTTTAGATGCATGATATTTGTATAATCCCCACCACATAGTATCATGTATTTCTTTTAAGATAATCACTTCACTTAATCCTAATCAGAAAGACTAAAACCTTAATAACATTATTTTATGTTTTTTGAAAATTTTATTCTTCATCCCCTCTATGCTGTTTGCCGCCCAAGAAAGATCTATCGTAAGTCATAACTCATAATAAACTATACTCATTTCTAACACTTGTTTTTCTGAATTTTGTACTAAAAGAACAAAAAAAAATAACGTCAACAAACAAATCTAATGAAACATAAGATTAATCTATGTAATAAAAGTTGAGTTAAGATCTAAAATCGAAAAATTCTACAAGGTTTTAAAGGATGGGAAGAGCGTTGGGTTGGGCTCAACCCGAAATTGACTTCAGGTTGGATTGGGTTGGGTTAGTGTTGAAGGAATTTAGTTAGGGTTAGGGTTAGGGTTGGGTTGGTCGGGTTGAAGGTCGGGTTGGCTTAAGGTTAGGGTTGGGGTTTAGAACTTAGGGTTGGGCTAGGGTTGGCCTCAACCCGACCTAACCCAGCCCGGCATGCAGCCCTAGACACCCCATTCCCAACCCACATTTAAATGGATTAGATCCAAAAATAAATACAAATACCAATATAGAAACAAAGGTGAACTAAATTCATTCAAGCAGAATCTCCATCAGAGATCCATAATATTGCATGCTTAGCAAATAATGTCAACCAAACCACTAGAGGAAAACATGTTTTTGAAAGCAGAAATTCAAGAACACTTTCTGTTCAGCTTTGGAAACAAGAAATACACTACAAAAACAAAAAACATGTCTTTTTTTTTCTGCTTTTGTTTTTGGAACCTTTGTTTTGGAAGGTTCTGTATTATTTCGAAGCAGGTGCAGGTATGGGACCTTTATTTTTGGAACTCAAAAAATGTTCACATTGGAGAAACACCCCCATACTAGTTTAAAATCAAATCAATTACATTTGTCATGCCAATGAGAAAAACAGTTCAGAAAAAAAAAATTATGTACCAAGGAAAAGCATCATATGATTCTAACTCTAAATGTTAAACATTGCCAAACCGATGAAATGCTTATTTGGAAGTTCCTGGAATCAATTCTCTTTCTGGTAAAATCAATTGATTGGTCAAATGTTTTCACCTATGATTAGACAGCAAAATCAAGTAACATACACGAGGGCCAGAAAGAGGAAAAAGAAACAGTGAAGTCGAGACAACCATCAGTAGCAAATTATCTACATTTATATATCTCATGGAGTGTTCATCAAACAATGGCAATTGTCCTTTCAGGCTTCATGTTTCAGCCATGACGACCAGAGGATCAAAATATACACAATAAACAGATGTGGCAAAGGACAACGATGGTGAGACCCATCACAGTAACAATGGTGATTGATAACGTGGATATCTATTGATTATTAATTTAAAAGCAGGGGTTTATTTTGCATATTGAAAGGTAGTTTCACGGCATAGAACTTTACATAAACTTGGCAACAGAAGCTGTCCCAGTACTGACTCAATCAAAATCATCAACATTAAGCCAGTCACTGGATTCACCTTCTGAATCTTTCTCATGGGAAGTTAGTCGGACTGCATTTTTCCAGCTACCCTGAGTGCCAGAATTATCATTCAGTTGAATCCATTCACTTGAGCCTTTGGGGGAAGAAGCTCCCACCACCTGTATTGAACTTGAACTGGGTTGTCTTCTAGGAACATCATTGTCATCATCATCATCCTCTAGATCACTGAAAGAGACATCTTCCTCATTTCCAAGCTGTTTCGGGGCATCAACAGAAGTGCCTGTTCCATCATCTTCTTCTAACCATTGTTCAGCATTCTCATGTTCATCAGTGTCTACCTGGAGTGCTGCATTTGCAGTCTCAGCCAGAGACTCCTTTTCCTGAACTTCGTTGTTCTCTTCTTGGATGGTACAACCCTCATTACTCACCTCTACATGAGAATCATCATTTTTTGGGTTTTCTAATTGTGTATTCTTCCTAGCCTGAAGCTCCTGCAATAGCCTCTCTATTGTTTCCACAATCTACAAGTAGAAAAACCTGAGATATTTATTTATGATATAACAGTGAAACATTCATGTGCACATCCTAAATAAAAAAGCAAGGAAAATAAAAAAATTATGTAAAAAAATTAAACGAGCTTTTATTGGTGTAGCAAATAAGTTTGGACAACCTGATTTGATATAAAAACTGTAAAAGAAAGAGAAGAAAAGGTTTCAGCTGAGAAAGAGAGAGAAGAGATATAGAAGAGAACGGGAGAAGCTCAAAATTAGGTCTGGCCGCCCCTTTCATTAGATTATATACTCGTAAATAAAAGAGAGTACAAAAACAAGTATGCCCTTAGTAAGTCAGCCACTTGTGAGAACTTAAAAACACTCTTAACTTAAAACATAAACTAATGGGCCCAAGGCCCAATAACTCCCTAACTATGCTATACATGGTTTTAAAAACGAACTGGTTAGGGGTCCGATTACCGGTTCGAACGGTCGGACCATTCAACCCGAATGGTCGGCCCGTTTTGACAAAAAAAATTTAAAAATTTGGAAAACGGTCAAAACCGTTCGAACGGTTAACCGGCCGATTCAGCGGTTTGCTGACCAAAATCAATGGTTTTGGAGGAAAACAGAACCGGTCAAGTGACCGGTTTCTGGTTTTCCGGTCCGACCGTCCGGTCCGGTCCGGTCCGGTTTTGAAAACAATGATGCTATGTAAATAAAAAACATGTTATATCAGCCCAAGACTCAACACTCCCCCTCAAGTTGGGAATAAATGTCGCACATTACCAACTTGCGTAAATCATGCTCCACTTTGTTTCTTGTAACTCCTTTTGTAAGAACATAAGCAATCTGCAAGTCAAATGCAACATATGACAAGCAAACTTCTCCGGATGTCACCCTTTCCTTACAAAAGTGTCTATCCACTTCTATATGCTTCGTCCTATCATGCTGAACTGGGTTGTGGGCAATGTTAATTGCTGCTTGATTGTCACAATATATCATCATAAGTTTTTCAGCCTCAACTCCAATCTCCCCTAACAAGGAATGGATCCAGATGAGCTCTAAAACATCATGTGCCGTGGCTCTGTATTCGGCTTCTACACTTGACATTGTCACAACTATCTGTTTCTTTCTCTTTCATGAAACTAAATTACCACCAACAAGAGTACAAACTACTCCTAATGTAGATTTCCTGCATCTAAACACCCTGCCCAAACAACATCTGTGTAAGCCCCTAACTTCAACTACCCATGGTTAGCAAATAATATGCCTCTACCGGGGTGTCCCTTCAAATAGGAAAGTATCCTGTCGATAGCCTCCCAATGCTGAACTCGTGGGGCATGCATGTATTGACTCACCACACTCACTGCATAACAGATGTCTGGTCGTGTCATACATAAGTATAGCAACTGCCCCACAAACCTCTGATATTTTCCAACATCCTTCAGTAGTTAACCCTCTAAAGCACTTATCCTGTGGTTCTGGTCAATAGGTGTATCAACTACCCTTGCCCCAAGTTTTCCTGTCTCCTGTAGTAGATCTAGAACATACTTCCTCTATGAGATGAAGATCCCATGCTTAGACCTTGCCACTTCAATGCCCAGAAAGTACTTCAGCTCCCCAAGATCCTTAATCTCAAACTCTTTGTATAGATTCTTCTTCAAGGTACCAATCTCACTCAAATCATTTCCTATGACTACAATGTCATCCACATACACTATCAAACCTGACACTAATGATCCCCTCCTCTTCACAAAAAGAGTATGATCAGATTGAGTTTGAGTATAGCCAAATACAACTAATAAACTTCTAAGCCTATCAAACCAAGCTCTGGGTGATTGTTTTAAACCATATAGAGACTTCTTTAACCCGCATACATTTCCTTTTTCCACATTATTGTAGAAGCCAGCTGGAAGGTCCATATACACCTCCTCCTACAAGTCCCCATTGAGAAAGGCATTCTTCACATCAAGTTGGAAGAGTGGCCAAGAGTATGTAGCTGCTAGTGATAGAAGAATCCAAACTGAACTCATCTTTGCCACTAGTGCAAAAGTTACCAAGTAATCTATGCCATAAGTTTGAATATACCCTTTTGCAACCAGCCTCACCTTGTACCTTTTTATACTCCCATCAGCCTTGCACTTTTCACTGTATAAACCCATTTGCATCCAACTTGACTATAGTGATGGTTCCGACCCCAAAGAAGCCTCCAACATCTTCTCCCCCGGATCTCATTTCTCCTATAAATTTGTTTTCAATTCCACAACCCTCCATAACTCCCAAAATAGATTAGGAAATCAATTTGAGATGAAAAGAAAGGTATTTATCTCCTTTAGAAACCTCAAACACCCTCTTGGAACCCTAGAAGCCCTTCCCTTCAAAGCTTCCTTTTTTCCGTGGGAGTGAGAGAAGAGAGAGAAGAGGTTGTTGCTCCCTCTAGAGACCTCCAAAATGGCTAGGACTTGAACCACCCGCTTCAGAAAACATCAAGGAACCCTAGAGTGCCACTTCATAGGTCAAAATTCAAGAGTCCTACTAAAACAGGACTCTCCCCCTTTCTCTAGTTCTTCCTGCTTTTGGTGTAAAACCCTAGACCAGTTACAAGGGATTGCAATTTGACCAAAAAATCCAAAAATTGGGCTTACCTAAAGTTTTCGATCAGCCCTTTACCTTATCATGCAGTCAGTCGATCTAGGGCTACATGATGGAGCAACTCAAGAAATCTTTAAACTTGCTCCGATACCAAGTAAAAAAGTTTGGACAACCAGTTTTGATATAAAAATCTTAAAATTAGGTCTAGTCGCCCCTTTCATTAGATTATATACTCATAAATAAAAGAGAGTACAAAGACAAGTATGCCCTTAGTAAGTTGGCTACTTGTGAGAACTTAAAAACACTCTTAACTTATAACATAAACTAATGGACCTAAGACCCAAAACTCCCTAACTATGCTATGTAAATAAAAAACATGTTATATCAACCCAAAACTCAACAGGTGTGATGGGGAAATTTTGACTGATAAGCATGAAAAAATGGGTTTGAGTTTGAGAGCAACCACTTGGTGCTAAACTGCCAGACATGAGGCCAATATCCAGCCCACCCCTCATAACAACAATCCCCTTAAAAAAATGTTGTTATTATTGTTGTATTAATGAAGGATTTGAGTTAATGAACCATCAAAAAAGGGTTCTTAAAAATGAAAAAAGTATTCGGATATACATCTGACTCTCTGTAGAAAAGGATCATTCAAAATATCAACAACAAGACCATGTTAACTAACTACTTATGCAAAGTGGAGCATGGAGAAAACATGAGCCATGGGAAATCCATGTTTACCCACACAGATGAACAAGGTATCAACTATCAAAATGCAAGTTATACTGGAAAATGAAAATTGAAGGATCCAGGATCCAATACAATATGGAAACCTTGTACAGGTAACCAGGTATCATATTGGTCATATTCTTTTATCCTCTATGGGCATAAGATGGTTAAGATAGTTGTCTATCCATCTCCACTGATCAAGAAAGAAAGGGGGTATCCAGAAAACCAACCCATCTACTAAGAATTTGCTCATCCAGGAGTATGAATGAAAGCCCCCCCTGCCCACCACCACCAAACACTCGCATTCCACCCCCCAAAGGATATGCTTTTCTTGCCTTCTATTCCTACTTTGGTCATTTACCCATAAAGAGAACCCTTTATGGAGAAAAAGGATTCATATATCCGGCCCCAAGGAGTTAACAAATTGTGTGTGTGTGTGTGTGTGAGAGAGAGAGAGAGAGAGAGAGAGAACCAGGAACAGAAACAGATGCTAACAAAAGTAGGAAGGGACTGTTTGGGGCTTAAGAGATCTTCTTAATAAGGTGGTTTGGTTAACAAGGAATATGATAGTGAGGATCCAATGGGTAAGAAGATCGGCTAATGAGATGGTTGATTGTCTTGCAAAACAAGGGGTTAACAAGGATTCTCTGTTTTGGGCAGCTTTAAAATTGTGCATTATCTCTCTACTAGTGGTTACTTGGTTTTTCATGTAGTTCTAATATTTTTTAATAAGAGTAAGGCTGCACTTCGAGCCTCTCTCTGGGCTTATTTGCAATAGATCCATCTTTTGATTAATGAATTAAATTTCAATTATCAAAAATAAGTAGAAAGGGACTTATAGGTGGAACCGGACCAATTCTAGGAAGAAATAAGAGGGGAATTGCATCACCTTATGTCACCACCACCACCACCACCAATCACTCACATTCCACCCCCCAAAGGATATGCTTTTCTTGCCTTCTATTCCTATTTTGGTCATTTACCCATAAAGAGAACCCTTTATGGAGAAAAATGATTCATATATCCGGCCCCAAGGAGTTAACAAATTGTGTGTGTGTGTGCGTATCTATGTATGTATGTACGTGTGTGTGTGTGTGAGAGAGAGAGAGAGAGAGAGAAAGAGAACCAGGAACAGAAACAGATGCTAACAAAAGTAGGAAGGGACTGTCTGGGGCTTAAGAGATCTTCTTAATAAGGTGGTTTGGTTAACAAGGAATATGATAGTGAGGATCCAATGGGTAAGAAGATCGGCTAATGAGATGGTTGATTGTCTTGCAAAACAAGGGGTTAACAAGGATTCTCTGTTTTGGGCAGCTTTATAATTGTGTATTATCTCTCTACTAGCGGTTACTTGGTTTTCCATGTAGTTCTAATATTTTTTCACAAGAGTAAGGCTGCACCTCGAGCCTCTCTCTGGGCTTATTTGCAACAGATCCATCTTTTGATTAATGAATTAAATTTTAATTATAAAAAATAAGTAGATAGGGACTTATAGGTGGAACTGGACCAATTCTAGGAAGAAATAAGAGAGGAATTGCATCACCTTATGTCACCTGTGGAATCACACAACCAAAAAGAAAGAGATGGCATATGTCTTGGACTGATGTTACTCTTTTTCCCCCTTCAATAACATTTTTTTCCAATTTAGTATTTAAAAGAGAACTATGCAGCTGTTAACTCCAATGTACATGTTTTTTTTAAATCATGATGCTTACTTGTATTATAATGTAATAAAGAGAAAATAGAAAAGGTACACAAGGAGTATATTGAAGGGGAAGGGAGGAAAGGGGGAAAAAAAGAGAAGCCTTTTTTGGATGAATAAAGAAAAACTTTATTACTTCAGAACTTAATAGAGAACTTTAAACTCGTACAACAGCCCTTGGAGAGGCGAGACCTGCAGCCTCTCCCAACTGATTACAAGGAAACTAGAAAGAAGAAAACATGCATTACAGCTGAGCCCAAAACAAGACTTCCATATTTGTCCCTTTCTTAGCTAAACTATCAGCGAAAGCATTTGCTGATCTCCCCACCCATTGTATAAGAACAGACATAATCCTTGTCAACCACTTAAGTTTTTTTATTTCATTCTTGTAGGGCCATATAGTATCCTCAGGGTTCTTCAACCACCTCACTACCACCTTTGAATCCCCTTCAATAGTTGCCCTACACCCAGTTGATTTCATTCTTGTAGGGCCATATAGGTGCCCTACACCCAGTTGATTTGCAAATTGCACTCCTTGAGTTCCATGGTCTTTAACCAATGGATTGCTTGATTCAACACACAATCCTTTAAATCTTGGCTACTCCTCTCTTTCTCTTGGAATATTTTAGCACTCCTTTCTTCCCAAATTGTCCACATCAAGCCTGCTCTAGCACATCTCCAAATGAGTTTCCCTCTTTTTTTCCAAATGAAGGTAGAAGGGCTAAAGATCATGCTTACTTCTGCTGGCATGTTCCACCTACACCCAAATAACTAAAAAAACCAAGCCTGTAATTTTGCAAAAAAAGGACATGACGGTAGTAAATGGTAATAATCCTCCCCATGAACTCTACTAACAGTACACCAGTTGGGTGAGATACAAAGGAAGGGTCTTCTCTTTTGTAGATTATCTAAGGTATTCACTTTCCCATGATACAGTTAATGACATACCTGAGGAACTGAGGAA
Source organism: Nelumbo lutea (assembly GCF_056320005.1). NCBI lineage: Eukaryota > Viridiplantae > Streptophyta > Magnoliopsida > Proteales > Nelumbonaceae > Nelumbo > Nelumbo lutea. Next base: position 16,565,708 of record NC_142691.1, read on the forward strand.
GAACACTATGAATAGCTTTCCATGAAGTTGCCAAAGTAGCCCGCATTCATTCTTTGAACTCCCATGAATACTTCCTACCACTTCATGCCATAGCCTCTCTCTCTCTCTCTCTCTCTCTCTCTCTCTCTCTCTCTCCAAAGGCCACCATCACAACCACTTCCCCAATAAAGCTTGATTTTTCTTAACCACCTTTCCTAATCCCAAACCACCCACCCTCCTCTTTGTTTCTACAAACAACTTCCCACTTCAACAAATGGTCCTTTTTTCCTTGTCCCAGTTCCCAAAGGAAATCTTTCATTAGTATCTCTAGCTTCTTTGCTTCCCTAGGTGGTATCCTAAAGACAGACAGAAAATAAGTATGTATGTTCACCAAAATAGCTCTTATCAAGGCGATCCCACCACCCAAGGAAATGTAGTTCTTCTTCCACGAGGCTAGTCTCTTCTCTCAAGATTTTCTATCACTAGAGTCCAAAACCTACTCTCCCTAGAGTTTGCCCTAACGAAATTCCTAAGAAAGAGATAAAACACTCAAGACACTCTATAATAGTCTCGACCTCCTATTCGTCAAATTGATACCCGTAACCCGCTATACAACTCTTTTCCAAATTTATTTTCAAATTGAAAATTCTCACAAATCCTCTAATCAACTCCTTTAAATGTGCTACCTTCTCGCTAGCACCCCCATCATGAAAAATCATCAAGTCATCTGCAAACTGAAGATGGATGAATGGGCTCCGATTTCTACCTGACCTCCAACCCTTGATAATATCTTCCCTATCAGCCTTACCACCTTAGTGATGATTCTACTAAGAACATCAGTTACTAGGGTAAAAAGGAAAGGTCGAAAGTGGGTCTCCTTGCCTAACACCCTTACAAGCTAGAAAGAAATCATTCACCACTCCATTAACTAAGATTGAGTAGTGGCAGGTACTAACACACCCAAACATCCATCTACAACACCTCTCTCCAAACCCACAATTCCTCAACACCTCTGAAAGGGGCCTTTTCAAGATCCAATTTACAAACAAAACCGCTTTTTCCAAACCTTCTCATCTCCTCCATACATTCATTAGCAATCAAGATTTGCTCAATTATTTGTCGCCCTCAAATAAAAGTCCCTTGGGCTTGGCTGATGATAGAGGGAAGAACTTCTTTAATCCTCAAAAAAAGCACTTTAACCAAGATTATGTAAATACTTGTCACCAAACTAATTGGCCTAAAATCTTTTGGGTGGCTAGCATCAAGCTTCTTAGGTATTAGAGCCAAAAAAGTAGCATTAACTCCACGTCTTACTATGTGCTTATTTGCAAACTCCTTAAAGACATCACACAAATCATCTTTTATTATCTCCCAACAATCTTGATAGAAATCCATTGTGAAACCATCTGGGCCCGGAGCCTTAGCTCAGTCCATTAAAAGAACTGCTTGTTTAATCTCTTCTTCCTAAAAATTCCTTTCTAACCACCTAGCCTTTTCCTCAGCAAACCTTGGCCAATCCACCCCTTCCACTATTGGTCTCTCATCCAAAGGCCTTCTAAAGATGGATTTGAAGTGGTCCACAAACTTCTTGGCAATCTCATCCTGATCGGTAATCACCTCCTCTTCTACCTCTAGTTTGGTTAGAAAACTCTTCCTCCTCCTTCAATTTGTACCAATTAATGCACTCCACCACTCCATTTTATTCACAAAATCCGGATGAATGCCACATATTTTCAAATCTGAAAGGTCTAGGTCCAGTAACAAAAGACTCCACATCTATTTTGATAGGACAGTGGAGTAACAAAAGAGAAGCCTTTCAAAATACATGTGTTACCCATCTGTTGTTATCTTTATCATTAATTCATGATATAAACAAGGGTATCTCTTGAAATCATTGCCTCACAAACAACACACACAGACACCCTGTTTATGTGCCTTAAATGTATAAGAAGAAAAAGTGGTTACTATAGAGAAGTTAAATGGATACATCCATAGTTCTCTCATTGCAACCATGATCTGTATTTTCTAATATAAGCCCATACTGATCCTAGTTTCCACTGGACTTATTGAACAAAAGCAACTGTTAATAGACTATAGAGTGTTCCATCTATAGAAAATAGAAGACAAAGTGGTATCTGGCAATACAATTAAAGCTAATTGTGTCCAGCTGCAGTCTTTGGATATACACCTATTCTACAATATATGGTACATAAACATACTTGCACAACAACAACCGGCTCCCCCCCCCAAAAAAAAAAAATTAAAATAAATAAATAAATAAATAAAGACAAAAATAGACATGCAAAGATAATGATTGTTTCAAGTTCATAGATTTGCAGTACAATTTCTTCCATTTTTTTTGTTATAATAATATACATGCCAACCTATAATACCTAGACATGACATGCATGGACATGGGTGTAGAAAGAGTCGAACATGAAGTGGGCACTAAAATGAACTTTCTAACACAACATAGCACCCAATTACAATCATCTATACAAAATACTTGCCAACTGCAATAGAAAAAAAAAATGTATGACCAGAGAAGTCTTGCCTGGGCTGTTGATAGAAGTCTGCGGTCATCCTCATTGATCCTTGGGTACAACATAATGAAATAGATCATCCAAAAGTGACCCTCATTCATATGACTTGGGCAAAGCCTAGTCCTAAGAGCTGCCAAGCTTGGTGTGAAGTGTTCAACAGTTGAAGCATGTTCTCTTTGAATATCAGACATATTGAAATCTGCCAGAGTACATGTCAAATTTATAAGTATATCAACAAAATAACAAGTGGCACATTTCGTTGAAGTATTTAAGCTTGATAGCCAAGAAAAATACAGAACAAAGTTCTACAAGATTCACTACCAATCAAAAAGAAAGTAGTGCTAGATTCACTGTGAGAAAAATACACATGTAGCATAAGTTCAAAAAGCATATGATTGTCAATTGCCAAACATTATGACTTTTTGCAATAGAAACTATATGTAGTTTAACATCTGTATGGTTATCCAAAGTTAGATGCTGACTAAAATATAATAATAGTTATTATAATACAAAGAAAATGGACAATAGAAAGAAAAATTGGCACTATTATAAAATCTCTAATGAGTAGTTTAAATGGACAATGCAAAAGGATAGCAACAAAAACATAATCCTAACAGTTTTCATTTCAATAATCTAATCCCAATAGTATCTTACCCATGATCACAATGATTCTAACCCATTATTGTTGATACGATTTATCTCATGTTAGATCACAATGATTCTAACATGTAAAAAAGAAAAGAAAAAAAAAACAACTCAAGAAATACTGATGTAGGTGGCCATCAGGCTACCAGTAACCTCCTTAAATTGTTAAAATTATGAACTTATGTGTTTCACATCTGGTCTAATATTAGAATTCAAATGCTTTGAATTCTTAGATTACTGGAACTTTTCCAATGAAATATGTTAAATACATGAGTTTTTTTAACCCCTCAAATCAAGATCTAAATTACTAAATAATAAGCAATTCCCAAAAACTAGAACTTTGACCATTTTTGTCCTACATCAAGAATACAAAGTCCTACTTTTATGTCAGTATGAACATGGAACTCTATACTTAGAAAGGGTTTAATATCTTAACATCAAGTTACAGAACCTAGTGCAACAAAGTTAGACAAACTTTGAAGTTTGAATAGAGAAGCCAGATGATCTGTTTTGGGCTACCTTATAATTGTAATTCAGGCTATAATGTGCTTAATTGCTTTGCTCTAAGGGAAGCTGGGGAGGTAACATCTCATGCTTCCTTTTAGGCTGATTGTACACTTTTTCTATTCTATGCTTAATAAAATACCACTCATTTATCAAAAAAAAATGTTTATAATTAGTAAAGTTGATGGTTATTCATCAAAAAAAATTAAGTATCACGTTTCCTGGCTTTCCACTCAATGCAAGTATGCAGGAATAGCATAAAACATAGAAAATTTTTAAAATCTCAAACCCAATTACAAACTTTAGGTTAACAAACATAATATATTCAATGGAAGAAGGTTTCCCAGATTGTTTTGTTTTTATTTCCATTTATATTTTTGTTTTCAAAAGGAGATTACCCATATAATGGGAAACATAGGAAGTTAATCTAAAATCTGGGATTTAGCAGGTGTAAAATGCGGCCTTGCCTTGGTATCAATGCAAGTCAATCGTTTGTTAATTAGATATCTAAAGCAACTAGGCTGGCATGCATGATCCTGGATCAATGAGCACTGTCTTATCTCACTTTTGTGTGGGATAAGTTGTACAGGAAACTGAAATATCCACTCACTGATGGTATTGTGGTAAGAAATTTAAGGTTCTTGATAGTTGATCTACACTACCTTTTTGAGCTTTCTTAAAGAAACCTCATGATCGAGTGAGAAATAACGATGAAAAGTGAGGTGTATGATGGAACCCTAATGGAGGTTATAACAATGAAATGGGAGTTCAAAGTTTTAAAACATTACATTATTATTTTCTGGTCAAGCCTTCTCTCCAACAGGGAAGCAATAAGTGAGAAAAGTACTAATTATATTACATATTTAAATGTCTTGGGTGGTAAATAATTTAATTGCTAACCAATATGATCATGGTTACAGGTTAGTGTGATAGAGTAGTTAATATTGTTAATAGAAAAAAAATGCTCAGATCTGCAATGCCCTGACAGGGATAGGCATTTAATGAAGTGAAATATTAGCCTTACTAAAAGTGTTAGTAACTTTCTATCTATTCTTTCAATATTTATAATACTTATCCAACTTGTAATGGTCCGATACATAAATTGTGGTTCACTATTCCTCTCTATTAAGAGTCATATCGTTGGTTAAGAGCCCGAAAACCCATATTGGTAGTCTGGAACCCTTTGATGGGCTGGTTGAAATTTGACCTTCCAAGCACTTAAAGCAGAGACAGACAATACATAAGCCCTCCTCGACCCAAATAGGCAGAGAATGATAACATTCTTAACCTCTTTCAATCTCCCTACAGCAGCAGAAGCACAATTTAGGTTCCAAAACTCTGCAGATGAGTACTATCCAGAAAAACAAAAAAACCTTTGCAGTTGAGTCCACTTCTCAATAAAATTCTTGGATAGTATATTTAACTGTACAAACATAAAGGGTGGCTCCAACATTAAGTACAGCTAAAATAGATAAAGACTGTGGGTTTTACGATTTGAAATGTTAAAAATATTTTTAGTAGGATTTCACAAAACATGACAAACATCAACAAACCAAAAGAGTCACTTTACGGGCTCATCAAGAAACCATTTTTAACAAGGAAAATCAAAGTTTCAATATCTCAATTCTCACAAATCTTAATATTTAGCTAGTAATAATGACACCGATAATAAATAAAGAACCCACTAATTAAAACAGCAAAAAACGCATAACTGAACCAGCATAAAAGCAATTGCTGACTGAATTCCGTAAAAGAACAAACAGGGCATAATTTGATTACCGTTACTGATCGACAACGGGAAATCAACCCAGAATTCTGGTCTCATGGACATCTCTTGAGCGAACTCCAAAACCTCATCCGTAACCCCAACAATGCCATCACCATCACCACCCCCATGATCCTCCCCAGAAGACTCATCTCCATCTCCGCCCTCTTCATCTTCCTTAAGCTGTAACAGATTCGAGGCTAACTTAGAGATCTCATTAACAGCCTTATTGGTAGACAGCAGAGAAAGCCCCCATCTGAAGCTACCACTGATCTCTGCAAAATCATTACGAATGCCGAGAAACGTCTGGGAAGAAGAATCAGAGGATTCGGCGGCGTCGGAGGAAGAGTCGGTAACTGGCGGAGGAGCGAGGAAGGACGCCACACCCCATAGCTGTCGGCCAATGGTTTTTCCAAGCTCTGATAAGTCCTCTTTCACTCCCCCGACATGAGAAGAGCTCTCTTCTTCTTCTCCTGCAACCTTTTCTTCTTTATTTACTGCATCCTCTTCATCCGATTCCTGCGATTTGAAGGGATTTGGGAGTGAAATTGAAAGCCAAGACATCCTCGAGGCTACGGAGCTTCAGAGAGACCGAGAAAGAGAAGAAATAGAGAGAGAGAGAGAGAGAGAGAGAGAGAGAGAGAGAGAGAGAGAGAGAACACGACGAGGTCGAATCGAACAAGGGCACTGTTTAGGCCGCCTTTTTCCTATTGTCTTTCTCTTTCTTCCGTTTTAGTTCATCTCTTTTTATGAGGTGAGATTTTTTTTCTTTCGATTTTTCATTTTGTTTTTATATAGAGAGGCCGGTAAACGAGAAACCCTTTGACTAAAAAAGTTCCTTAAACTTGATTGAATTACATCAACCGATCAACGGAGGAGGCCAGTAAACGAGAAGCCCTTGACCTCTCTCTCTCTCTACATTTCATGAGGTTGATGGATCAAGGTCATCCTCGTCTTTTAATCCAGACCAGAACCCTAGTTTATTGAGAGTTACCCAAAAAAACAGAGTAGAGAGAACAGAGTAATTTGAGAGCATGGAAGTGAATTTGACAGAAGAAGGCAAGATCTCAAAGCTTTACAGAAATTGTTAACAGCTGAACTGAATGGCTTGTTGTTTTTATCTCAAGTTACTAAAGGAAATTGTAAGCTTCTTATTGGCTGAATCTGAAATCGGGTTGATTACTGTACCATATTATAATGTTTTACTATCTAATTGGTTTATCCACCGAAAGTAAAACTGTAAGTTATTCGGTTCAACTTCAACTACTTCTGATGCTATGAATTGCTCTCTATTTGGGCTTACTTTTAATCTTTATTTATTCAAGAAAATAAAAATTGTACAAAGTGACTTCAACTTTAAGAATTGAGACTTAGCTAATAAATCATTGTAAAGTTATGCAAGCTGAACTTTGCAAATGGGTCCATTCCAATTTTTCCCGAGTTGTAATACTCCAATAAATCATTTATGGCAGTGTTTCTCCGAGGCATTCCACCATGTCCATGTGACTGTGTCATGTAGGCGTATTACTCTTATTTCTTGTTTAATTGAGTTGCTTTGAGCTGAATTCTGTGAGAATAATCTTTGAATACAATGCCATTTTGATATTTCTTTTTAGTTTTTACCTTTTTTTTTTAAGATACCATTCATTGATCTTAAATGGGTCGGTCATTTGGGCTTCCGAGTTTTGATGACCTACCCTATCCCTAGTTCTCCTTTGCTGGAGAAAGGCTCCAGTTTGGAATTTTCACCACATGGTAGGGTTGTTTACAATTCGGGTTGGGTCGGTTTATTGAGATTTTTCCAATCGATCTGACCTGATCGGATTACCTAAGATGGAAATCGAAATCGATCCAATGTTAAGCAAAACCGACCTGGTCGATTTATTGAGGTTTTTCATCCATGCCCCCCATGGCCACTTAGTTTTCTGGAAATATATTTAAAATTGAAATATGTATTTTAGAAATATATATATATATATATATATATATATAAATAAAAATATACATACAAATATATTGGAATATATATTTTCAGATATTTCAGTTTTTAGTTAAGTAGGAACTAAGTCGTTCGATTCAAGTTGGTTTCGATTTTCACACAAGAAAACCGAAACCGATCCGAACCATCGGTTTATGAATTTGTACAACCCGAAACCGACCGATGCTAATAAAAACCCGACCGACTCAGGTAGGGTCAGTCCGGATTGGTCAGGTTGGTCGGGTTGGGCCTTCTTATGAACAGCCCTACCACATGGGAAGATGCCTTAGACGAAACATGTATTAAGAAGCTCGAGTCTATTAATAATTATAGACCAATCATTTTGTGCAATGTTATTTACAAAATGATTTCAAAAATTCTGGTGAATAGAATCAAGTCTTTCCTTAATTCAATTATATCGCCTTTATCATAATGTTTTTATTCCAAATAGACAAATTAATGCAGCAACAATTTTTATTGCCCATGAGTTTTTTCACTCTATCAAAAAAAAAAGACAGCTTGAGAATTATAGCTTGTAAACTTAACATGAAAAAAAGCATACAATAAGCTTGAGTGAGATTTTATTGAGAAAGTCTTCACAAAGTTTTGACTTCCATAAAAAGTATATTGAATGGGTCATGACTTGCATCAAATCAGCTTCCTAAAAGATTCTAATTAATGGCACCCCTTCGACAACCATTTACCCTACGAGAAGCATCAAACAAGGTGATCCGCTCTCTCCACATGTTTTTGTGTTGTGTGTGCTTTGGCGAAAAAGGTGGATCTCAAGGCCTCTTGTCCTAGAAGCCAAACTGGGTTTCAGCTTATTAGGGGGGTCCTCACATTCCTACTTGGGTGCCCCCCTCATTAACGATCGTGTCACCCAAGGACCTTTTAAAGAGTTGAAGGATAAAATAAGCCAGAAGTTGTCCGAGTGGAAGAAAAACACCCTTTTTCTAGCCAGTTGTATTACTATGATTAAGGCCACCATGAGCACGATGCTCCAATTCATCATGAGGTCTTTCAAAATTTCAAGAAACATTATGGGGGTGTTCTTTTTTTGGATTTTGAGAGGAGTAAAAGTTGGTCAATGGAATTTTGATTTTCATTGACTAAAAATCTCATGTTCTATTTTCAGATTTATGTAGGGAACAAGGAAAGTTTATTTTTCTGGGTAAGTGATACCCATCTCCTATGTGAGTAAATAACTTTCCCACCTTGGGGGAAAGTTGTTAACACTTGAATGGGACAAAAATGCCCCTTGTAATAATGGATTTTTATGACTAAAATGGTCATTTTCTTATTTACATGGGAAATAAAAGAACATGAGTAAATGCATTTACCTAGATAACTCTTTCATGGAAAACACTTATCTGGGTAAGTGCATTTACGTGGATAAATAATTTACCGAAAAGCAAATGGGACCTATGAATGATTTAAATAAGATGCAGAAAAACTTCCTTTGGAAAAACAATAATGAAAGGAAGTCCATTCACCTAATTAGTTGAGATAGATCTAATATGCACCCGGCAGCACCCCCAAGAGATGGGGTGGTCATAGTAGTCTAAAAAACCTCCTGTGGGTCAATGAGGCTAAACTAGCAAGCTTGCGTGGATAGTTATTAATGATCAAAATAACTCGTGGATGAAAGTGGTTTCAAATAAATACCTTAAAAAATAAGATTTCTGGAACTCCAAGACTACCAAAAACATATCTTTGGCTTGGAGGGGCGTTATTTAGTCGAGACATCTTCTCAAAAGAGGTATGGGTCGGAGGATCGGTAATGGAAATACAGTAAAATTTTGGGAAGATAATTGAGCTGATACCACCCCCCCTTTAAGAGGTCATAAACAAGAACTGAAGAACAACAACCCAAATAAAAATCTCAAAGTTGCTGAGATGATTGACTTTGACAGAATTTAGAATTCAGGAATTAATTCCCTTGGAGGTATGGCAAAAAATCAAAACAATCCTTCTCCCCTCAAGCCCCGTGGCTGATAAATTGATTTGGAGGCTTGATCCTAGAGGAAAGTTTACGGATAGGTTGGCCTATACCAAAGCCAACCTCACCTCAAGGGGTTTAAGAGAGCCAAACCTATGGCTCAGCAAAATCTGGGGCCTCGTGTTACCCCTGAAGATTAAGCCAAGCAAAAGCCTTGCTTAGAAAGGATTTCCCATTGATGGTTCTTGCTCGATATGTAGGAAAGAGGAAAATACAGATCACATTTTCAAAATTGCATCTATGTGAAACATGTTTGGATGGTTGCAAGTCAAAATGTATCCTATCCAAATAATAACCATCAAAAAGTTGTAGACTGGTGGTGCTCTCTTGACTCAGAGACTAAAAATTCCATGAACCATCAAAAGGGAAAATGTGCTATTCTCCTGTGGTTTCTCTGGAAAACAGGAATATAAGCTCTTTAATGAAAGATCTATTTCCCCTCTCCAATTGCTCTTGATCGTGCCTTGTGTCTATTCATGGAGATCCAACAGAGCCTTGGGTTAGGCAGTACGCAAGATAGAAACTTTACCTGGAGAAAAATTCACCTCACCAAAAGGGGAGGGGATCAAGATAAATTTTGACGCTTCTCGCATTGGTGAGGGTACGTGTGTTATTGCCTGCGTGGCCTGAAACAACTATAATGAAGTCCTCGAGGTTAAGGCTTATTATATGGGAATCACCATCAGTAACTTTTTTGAAGCTTGAGTGGCTTAGGAAGCCCACAATATGGCGCTAAACTTTGCTAACTCCCCTATTACTATTGAGGGTGATTCCCTCTTGATCATTTCTTGTATCAACTGGAATACCGAAATCCCATGGAAATTGAAGACTATCATTGAAGAATGCCACAAAATGAGCCAGTTGCTAGAGTTCGGGATCTAGCAAACAAAGCTACGGACTGGGCTGATCGGGAAATCTATTCTCGCAACACTCCCATCCATTTCTGCCCGCTTGACGTCCCTGTTGATTTAGTTTCCATTTGTAGAGCGGATGCTGGGGGCCGAACCACCCCGTTATGTGTAAGTTGTAACTACTCCTGTTTCTACCAAGGAAAAAAACTATTTTAACTTAATACCATTGTTTAAAAGCTTAGAAGTTAGAACCATAATCGGTTATTTAGCCAAAAGAGAGAGAGGGCTCTGAAGTTTTAACGATGGCAATTTAATAAGCTCCCCCTCACGTGAGGAGCACGTTCAATCAGTGAACACGTGTCGGTCTGTCGATTAGCATATGAGACCGGGAATCCGGGGTTAAGTGATCTTCCCCTTGCAACAAACCAGCACCATTCATTTCAAGAGCTCTTTCTTGCTAATGTAGAGGCAGTAATTTTCTGTACAGTCTTGAATCTTTTCTCGTCTATTTACAATCAAAGACAAATCCATCATTCATTCATATATAAGACAATCACACGAGTACAAATCTTCAGCGCTTTTCCTTTTTTCCTTTTTTTTTTTTTGGGGGGGGGGGGGTGTCAGCAAATCATTGGCTGTGAAAAGTGAACCAAATTCTCAACAAAGAAAAGAATTGAGCTTCCTGCTTAATCATTAAGAAAGAAATGCAGGTTACATAATCTTGGAAACATTATTAGGAACTATTTTCTCATAGAATAATCAATAAGGCAATACCCAAAACTCTCTCCCCCCTGGCTAATAACCAGACAACAATCCCATTCTAGGAACTACACATACATATGTTACATAATCGTCTCTCTCACCTGTCGTCATTCACCATCCCATGCTCGTGTTACCAGAAAACAACATTAGCCACTCAACAGTTCTAAATAAGGCCGGTATAGGGATTGTAGGTTTGCACAGGCACACCAGAACCATATGGGTGGACCCCAGCTCCTCCATATGGATTACCAAAAGGATTTAAAGGCTGTTGCTGTTGTGGGCCCATCATCATCATCTGTTGCTGTTGTTGTTGCAACATGAAAGCCTGCCGTTGCTGGGCCATTGCTGAAATCTGAACGGAGGGTGGCGCAGACACGGCATTGGAGGCAAAGAATGGATCATGCGCTGGTTGTTGCATTATGGGTCCCGTCATTGGCATTGGCTCCCACGGATTGTAGCTGGCAGTTTGGTTAGCTCGTCTAATTGCATCATCATATAAGCTGTCCAACGTAAGTTTGTCCAGCCCTCCAGCCTTTTTAGCAAGTTAAAACATTAGTACAAAACTGATGGAACATCATTTTTATGTGTATTCTTATATTTATTTTTTTATTATTATTTTTTTTGGGGGGGGAGGGGGGGTTTGGATGTGCTTTGGTCGTTTGGGGGAGGGATTAGGGAGTGTTACCCCAAAAGCTAACACTATTTTTTTTTTTTAGATTCATACGCCATAAACACTACTTTGAGGATGGGAAAAAAACACATTTTTTCCTTTTCTTGGACAGATGCATGGGGATTCTCGGGATTCCAGTAAGTCTGTTTCCAAATAACGGCAACTCTTGGGATAGAGATAAAATAAAATTAGATGGCGTAAACATCCAATTGACTTATCCCTGTACATGAACACTATGAAGAGAAGTTGGTCCTACACCCAATCAGCTCCACTTTTGTACTAGGTCTCCCTAGTTGGACCATCAATGATGAATACAACTACTGTGTGAAGCAGAAAAAGAGGTAGGTCCCAACCATCCTCATCATGTCTGATCTGTCTGACAGGTAAACAAAGCATCTCATATCATAATGACTTTGTCACCTATCCTAAAGAAACTCATCACCAACCTAGTATAGAGCATTCTTGCTTCTGTGGAAAATGGTATTATGTTTAAACACCAAGAGGACATCACTTGGGATCTTGGGTATATTGTAGAGGAACTACATCTTGCTACTAAGATCCAGGGTAACAGTAGAATGGTGAATAGTCCAATAAGAAACTTGTTATAGGAACAAAATACAGAACATAGGAATGATACCAGTTTGCTTGCAGCTGTAGCACTTTCGTTTGAACTTGGGGCAGTTACAAGTGCCAATTCCCAGCCTGTAGTTCCATTCATAGGATTAGGGGCAGCAGAAGGGATAGTTGTTGATGAATCAGCTGCAACCACCACCACAAATATCATGAGACAAAACTTTCCAATCGTTCAAAACTCCATAATCAACTGGAAATTGAACCCAATTTCAAAGCAAGATAATAAAGACTCCATTATTATGGATACTTGACCCAGATTTGACTGGATTTATCCAGATGTAATAGACAACTTGACAATTGTGTCCTTTTACCTTTAACATTGGAAAACAAAGTTTGTCTATTAAAAAAGCAAGGGCAATTTACACGGTTCATGTTCTTTATGATCTAATTACCTAAAGCGTTGAATTCGCCAACCTAAAAAAAAAGTATTGAATTCACATCCTACATCAACTATTCAAGTTCAGTTTGTTTCTCTATTGTTCCAATGCTGAGAGGGGATTGATTATATACAAAACAAGAATCAGAGAAGAAACCCTTCACAACAAGAGCCAGCCAACTAATTCTACTAGTTATGTTAATGAACAACTTACCAACTGGAACAATCGCCAGAGCCAGAGCATTTTTCTGATCCAGTTCTGATGCTTCAGGGATGGGATCATTCAAACCCTATTAACCAAGTAAGCAATATTCATAGAGAGACTCCAGGAGATTCCAGTTAAAACCCCAAATTTTAAAACAGGATCAGGTTGAATGCAGTGAAGAAAGCAGGTTGAAAAAAAATACCAACAGATCTGGTGGTTCAGAAACAGGAGCTTCAACTTTCCCTGGTTCAGGTTTTGGTGGGGATGGTGGACGTTCCTCCTGCACCTCAGGGACCTTCTTATATTCTATAGCCAATACCACCTTTGGAGCATCAATTTTATCAACAACCTTACATGAGAAAAAATAAACAAGATATGGTGAGTTTAAAGTAAATAAAAAAAGGTTCCATTTTTGTGCAATAAAAAAGACAATTTTCTCCAAAAGATTTTCTTCCTAATCATAGAAATGTGTAGCATATGAGAGACAGAAAGAGACAGGGAGAAGAGAAACAATAGGATCATATCCAAGTTTGGGGGGGGACAGTCTGCATTGCCTTGATATGGTCCATACTCATTGTATCTAGTTTGTCTGCACATTGCACTTTTTTATAGCAAATGGCATGAAAACACCATGTAGTTCTAATAGGAAGTGATATTCAACAAAGTTCCTGTGTGTTAGATTTTGTTTGTAGCCACAGAGATCCGAAAGATATAATAGGAAGTGGCTTAAAACAATTCCACAGGTTCACCTCATTTACTCAATTTTGGGGAAAAAGAAACAAACCCAAGGAAAGCACACATGTCATATTATATTGAGAACATTTCTTTTCCCTCTGACAGCATGAGAAACACTATCATCAGTTCATCACTATTGACAAGCCAAATGGAGAGGGTGAATCCATAAACAAATGTAAAGCATTTACTGTGATTCCTGGTACTGAATTTAATGGCATTCATCATTTATGGAAGTTGTTTCCATTCTCTACCCATTCGAATGAAATTATTTCTATTCATATTTACCAAGAGAAATTTCATACCTGATCTTTGCGAACTGTGGAAACTCGGGGGGCTTCTTTCACGTATTCTTCCATGGCTGTTATAAATGATGCAGGCGGCTGCATTATTTACAATGAAGCAACTATGAAACATGTTGAGTTGATAGCGATTAAAGAGAAAAAGATAAAAACAGTTAATAGATACAAAGAAAGTAAAACCCATCAATAGAAGGCCTCAATAGAGAACGAAATACCTGCTCGATCTTAATGAACCTTTCTCCACGCCCAAGATTAAGGCTCTTGCATATTTCATAGAACTCTGATAGTCTCTCTGCCTGATAGACACGAAGCAATGTAAGGAGGGAAGTAATGCAATAGATGTGGAAATTCTCCCTACTAGCAAGGTTTATGAGTATAGGATGTTCTTGTTGCAATATAACTGTAAGAACAATTAATATATGAAGAACATATACCTGCTGTCCTGCCCTCCTGTATATATCAAGAGCCTTAACAGCATCATGTCGTTGCATCTCAAAGAACTGTCATGATCAAAATTTTCATTTATGGTTGATTTACAAAATAACCAAACTGTTCATTCATGGAGAAGAATAATAATCATACCTTGTCAACCAAATTAACTGTGCCATCACTAATAGCATGGTAAATCTTAATGCTCTCTGAAGCAACCTATTGAGATGGAAAAATAAACAAGACATAAAAATGTAATTAGCAAGTCATTTAAGCCAAGCTAACAGAAGGAAGCAAAGAATCTAGAAAATTTACTCACCATTGAAACTGCTAACTGAATGACAAAATTATAAACTGCTGCTCCTTGGGGCTGCATATAAGTTCCAAGATGAAAAATATTTCCATATGAAAAAGAAGTCCAAGTATAGAAACATTTACAGTTTGAAATATCTTGTAAAGAAGCAACATAGTCTGCAAATAAAAGCCAAGCACTTCTAAGTGGGATGAAACCTATGATACCCAGATACTCATACATGCATAGTAGGCTGGGTCTTGGACATGATACACATTCCATAGAATATTTATACAACATGGACACTTTTTAGAGTATATTTTATAGGATTCACTTTTTAAGTATGTAAGATGCTATGAAAAAATCACAACATAAAAGATATGCATATAAAAGAATTTAATTAAATTTGACAAGATATAAGTACAGAGAAATGACACTTAGCTTCAAAAACTATATATTAATATAGTAAATGGGATTAACCATAGTCTATCCATGATTGGGATCTTAGGATATGAAGTTGCATCCCTGTTTCCTATACTATATCCACATCCATGTCAGCACTCATACCTGGGAACCATAGATCTAAACGCATTCAGTATGAAAAGTGAATTGTAAAGATTTACCTGACAACCAAGTACACGATTAAGAAGCTGTTGCAAAGCAGGCAATTGCTCAAGCAATTCAACAGTGTCCAGGTCCTTGGTTCTCTGTCAGCATCATAACAAATTATTTGCAAGGATGATAAACACAACCCATTTCCCACATAAAATTGATGTACTACAGCCAAAACTTAACCAGCACCAAAGATAACAAAATGCAAGACAATAAGTGCATGAATTAATCATCTACTTCCCCAAATAATGTGAGTTTGGAACTCAAAGAATTTGAGTAAGCCAGAGCTTAGAGGATCTTGAGATACATCTATGACTAAATAAGGTGCATGATGCAGCAAGGCTTGGCCTCCTTGAGTGGGTAAGCCCAAGGTAAAGAAACTTTCATCCTAACCACAAGCCCCTGACAAGGGGCGAATGATGATTCCAATAACAAAGTCCATTCTAGCAACACAATTCTTGGAGAGAGAGAGAGAGAGAGAGAGAGAGTAGTGAACCCTACCCTCACTAGGTAGCAGACAAGGTCAGTACCAAAGTTGGTCCCAGCTACCTGGGGTCTTGGGAGGGGTAGGCTGGATATGGTCCTAACACTTGACTCTTTTACACAAAGTGGCTTCTCCCAAACTTAAACCTGCATTCTCATGCTTGCCAGCCCAAGATTTTACCATTTCACCAAGTAATGGCCTCTAAGTAGCAATCTATTCACTTTTACCAAATTAAAGAATAATCAATTTCTTTTTCTCTGCAATTATGTTATTTTCTTAGAAAGAATGAAATAGACATTCATTTTATCATGGTTGCTATGTCATCCTCTTCCCTTGTTGAGGCTCCTAAGGTCTGGAAGGGTACTGGGGCACACCCTACTTTTGTAAATGGAAGACATCCATAAGAAAACATTAAAGAAAAGTATTCACATTTAATAATAAAAAAAAATCAGTTTCAGTAACAAATAAAAAATAAGGTAAATTATAAACTGCCACCCTGTACTTAGGGAGTGATGACACTTACCACCCTGAACTTTTGGATTTCAACACTTCGCCCCACCCCCATTCTGTTAATGTGGTTGGTGGTGAAGGTAAAATTACAAAATTGCCCATTTAAGACTTGATGGACTGAGAGAAAAAGCTACCAAAATGATAAAAACGGGCATGGATGAACTCTATTTCCTCTTCAGCAAGGGTTTGGAAGCACAGTAACCTATTCCGAAAAAAATAATTGTGCTTTAGCATGCCCATTTTCATCATTTTGATAGATTGTTCTTAGTATTTAGCATCACTACCAACCCCATTAATGAAGTAGGGGCTAAGTGCTGAAATCCAAAAGTTCAGATGGCTCTTTGTTGCAAAACGAAGTTCAGGGGGCTAAGTGTCACTATGAATATTAGATTGTGAGACAGGAGTCACAGGACATGAAGCTCCCTTCCTTGCTGCTTCTTAATCACTATGAATATTAACTCATCTATCTATTTATTTATTGGGTTTTTGGACGGTCTTTTAAATCAGTAATATGTGTCCCATCTTTTTCTACGGATTTTGTGGACTTTTCTTGCCCTTTCAACCAGAAAAGGAAAAAAAAAATAAAAGGGGAAAACAAGTAAGCTATTGTATATCATCTCTCGTCTTTGACTCACTCAGCTCAATTGAACACACTATCAAGGCATTTCCTTTATT
Source organism: Nelumbo lutea (assembly GCF_056320005.1). Classification (NCBI taxonomy): domain Eukaryota; kingdom Viridiplantae; phylum Streptophyta; class Magnoliopsida; order Proteales; family Nelumbonaceae; genus Nelumbo; species Nelumbo lutea. The sequence goes on from NC_142691.1 coordinate 16,582,657, forward strand.
CCTATTTGATTCAATAAGTAGGTTGGTTTTGTTCAGAAAAGTTACCATTTAGATGGATGTTGGACCCACTAGTTGGGGTTTTCATAGGAAGTAAGTATGAATAAGTGTGAAAAAAGCACTCGTCTCTCTTGAAGGTATATTATTTTTTTCATGCCACAATCAATGAAGCATGAGCTTCAAGTGTCTGTTGTGCTTTCAAATAAGCTTTGAGATATTTTAGGAGAACTTCACATTGAGACACCTGGTCCTTCTGGAAATTTGCCTAATTATAAGATCTAACAAATGACCCAAAGAGGTATTCTTGGATCGTTTTCTTTTAACCATTTTTCCAGAATATCACATTGGAAATCATTAAAATAATTATAATTTTTGAGAAAAATCATTTTTAATACAAACCTGCCATATAACACGTTTCAAACCTTTAAAAAATTAGGAAGACACTTCGGTATTTATATTTTATAGATTTTTATGTGAAAATAAACACCCATTCCTCTGCAACATAGATTGGTGTATGTAAAACAAAAGGAATTGATTCTTTGTCAACATTGAAATGAAAATTATTCCTTTCTTTGATTTTTTTTGGGCCTGCTGAATTTTGGGTAAACTTCATTCAGGAAGGTATTATTTCAATGGTTCACAATTAAGAATGTATGGCCATGATGGAACAATGTTCTTACAGGGTGATCTGTCTCAACATCATACTTCAAGACACGGAAACATTCCAGCTTCTCCTCTAAGAATAAAGCATAAGTGCGGATCCATGCAGAGTAATCCCATGCTGGACATATGAGCAACAAAAAAAAAATGTCATCTAACAAACTTACTTGCATTTAGAAAAAATATACAGAGCATATCTCAGAAGAATTGAGTACCATTTGGACTGGAATCATCCTTAAAATGAGACATGTTGAACATGTGGCTTCTGCTTCTTCCATAATTTATGAGCTCTTCACGGAAAGTGGGATCCACTTCTCTCAAAGCGCGATGTATAACAATTAATGTTTTCAGAGCCACCTAAATACCAAAAGCATTTTGTCAGCCAAATTACAAGATATGCACTTCCAAAATGTGGATGTAACCACTAGCTCACATACAGTGAATACAGTGCATTGTTATCAATAGAATAATTTAGTTATCCATGTAATACTGGATATATAATAAAGAGGCACGCCCATTCAATCTGCAGAAAAAGCAACAGAAACATTTATCCTATTACACAACTCAGAATGCCAAAGTCTCTCAATTCCGGGATATGAATAAAAGTAAGATAACAGAAGTTCTCTAAAAGAAATTTAGAGTTTTAGACTAGGAGGATCTAAACAGGATATAAGTAACTACTGGAATTATTTTACTTCCCCCTACCCCACGCCACCCCACCCCACCCCAGAAGAAACCAATCAGGATTAATCACTCTTATGTAGACTTTAATCACTAGTAGAATGTTAGCCACTCCATAATTTATCTATAACTTTTCTCCCATGAATAGAAATCTAACAATAGGCATAGACATGGAAACATGGAAACTACCACCAGCAATGCCTCTTTTTTATCAAAGAATCAATACCCATCATAAAGCTTTCCCTTTTATCCGAATGTTCTCAAAAACGATGATAAGCTGTCACTGCTAATAAAGTGGCTTGCTACTCACCTTTCTAACATTCATTTGTGAATTACAAGGAAGCTGAACAGATAGGATAATTTTTTTTTTTTTGATAAATAAACAGATATAGATCCTCACTTCTGTATTTATGCATGAATTCGCACCTATGTTCATATATTCCTACAAGCTGGATGAAGGGCACTCACTGCTATAAAATATGGCAGTAGCATTTACACATAAGAACTGAAGCAGATTCTATGGACCCGCAGGTATTAAAAACCCATACAATGATATGTTGGCATTATAGTTTAGGATGGGCAAGATGATACTAAAAGTAAAGATTTAAGCAAATGTATCTTCAGAAGAACAATTATCAATGTAAGTTGGGCACAATATTTGTCCTTACAATGTTGCCTATTAACTTAAGCAATTGCTGGAATATAAAATGCTTTGCTTTTTTCCCTTTTTGAGGGGGGGGGGGGGGGGAGTAGGTTTAACAGCCACATGCTAGCTTACTCAAGGATCTAAGACTACAATTACACACTTATGAGTTGGAGGATAATTAATTCAAGACATGATGTTGAACCTTGAAAGAAAATACTACCAAATGCTACTTAACGTAGAATTATTAACCCAAATAGAAGGGTATGCACTGGAAATTGTTGGGAAGTGAGACAACCAAGGCCAAATCCAATGTTATGGTCCCACGCGTAGGATCTCGTCACGGGTCGGTCCACCGGGAGAGACTCCTGTCTTCCCTTGCCCTTGGCCTTGCATACAGACCCTATGGTGGCAATCGCGTGGGTGATTTGTCCAAGAGATCACCCAAACTCTCCTAATGGGTGATTTGTCCAAGAGATCACCCGAACTCTCCTCACTCTCTTTCTTGACTGTGAAAACTGAATGCCTTTATTTCAATTCGTAGCTCCTTAAATAGGAGATTACAGAAGAGAATTCCTTGTTGGATTCGGCTAGGCTAGGGTAATCCAACTCAAACTAAAACTCCTAATTTCCTACTCAAACTAAAACTCATAACTCTTACTTAAGAAGATAAAATAAGGATAAGATAAGATAAGGGATAAGGGATAAGGGATAAGTTGGCGGCAAGTTGGCTTGACGTGTCTAGATAAGGGTGGGCCCACCCCTGTGAGCTGTCGTGTGGGCCCCGCTCTGCTACAGCTGCTGGGTGCATGCGCGCGGCTCATGGTGCCGCTGCCGTGCGGTGCCTGGCGTGTGCGCGGTGCGTGCTGCGCGCCATGGTGCCGCTGTCGTGCCGCTGCTGTGCGTGTTGCTGCCTATGACTGTTGCCGGATGGTGACCCATAACATTACACCCCTCCCAAACTACGAGCTTGTCCTTGAGCTCGTATTCCGGATACATGGCTTGGGACTCTACGAATGGATCAAACGGTTGCACACTATTTCTCAGTCCACCAACAGTATGAACAACATGGACTGCCCCGCATCTTAGTGCATAAAGCTGGATTATTTGATGCAGACCCCAGCCACCTTCTTTAGTTTCCAGCTCCCAGGCGTAACCATGGCTTACAGTGACTACACGATCTACTGCACTCAGTCCAGCCGTAAGGACATTGAAGTGTTCCCCGCCTCTTGGGTCATATAGTTTGAAGTAGTTTTGTGGAAGATCCACATAACAAAAATCTTGTACTGGACCACGGCCCCGGTGTGCTTTGTTGTGGATCACAAGAACGCACCGGGTATACTTACAAAAGAGAACCTCAAGAGCAGCCTTACAGAAGCGAACCATGCATTTTAAAATATCCCCTCAGCCTCCCCCATATGTATTTTTCTCAATATTGCGGAACATAGGGCTTTCTATGAACACAAAATCCATGCCATCAGTATAAGCTTGAGAGAAAGTTACCTCTATATCCTGCCCCTCCACCTTACATCTCTTGCGCACTCCTGTTTCTTGGATTTCTGCATAGTTACCATTCTGTGGTGCCGCAACCATAACTCTATGTCCATGCCGAACCAAGGCCTTCAGTAAAGCCCCAGCAACATCGCCAAGCCCACCTGTCTCCGTCAAAGGAGCGCATTCTGCAGGTTCTACTATAATGTTCGTGACATTGTCCCCGGCCAAAAGAGAAGACTTTACAGTTTCATCCTCCGTGCGTTAATCCTTGGAAATAACTGCGGATGTAGGGGCAGCGATCTGTTGTTTGCTTGATGCCTCTGCCCAGTCCGGACTGCGGCTGTTGTTGGTGGCGGTCCCTTCTGAGTTTCTTTCCCTATTGGCTAAGAATGTCTCCAACAAGCGTCGAAGCTTCCGGACATCATCTTTGACCTCACGTACTTCCATGCTGGTCTCTGCAAGTTGGTGTTCCAGTTCATGGACCTTGGAAGACAACTGCTCCATATCGCCCATGACGTTTGGCTCTGATACCAAAATGTTATGGTCCCGCGCGTAGGATCTCGTCACGGGTCGGTCCACCGGGAGAGACTCCTATCTTCCCTTGCCCTTGGCCTTGCATACAGACCCTATGGTGGCAATCGCGTGGGTGATTTGTCCAAGAGATCACTCGAACTCTCCTAATGGGTGATTTGTCCAAGAGACCACCCGAACTCTCCTCACTCTCTTTCTTGACTGCGAAAACTGAATGCCTTTATTTCAATTCATAGCTCCTTAAATAGGAGATTACAGAAGAGAATTCCTTGTTAGATTTGGCTAGGCTAGGGTAATCCAACTCAAACTAAAACTCCTAATTTCCTACTCAAACTAAAACTCATAACTCTTACTTAAGAAGATAAAATAAGATAAGGATAAGATAAGATAACGGATAAGGGATAAGATAAGCTGGCGGCGAGTTGGCTTGACGTGTCCAAATAAGGGTGGGCCCACCCCTATGAACTGTCGTGTGGGCCCCGCTCTATTGTTGCTACTGGGTGCGTGCACGCGGCTCATGGTGCCGCTGCCGTGCGGTGCCTGGCGTGTGCGCGATGCGTGCTACCATGCGGTGTGCGCTGCTGCCTGGCGGTGCGTGCTGCTGCCTGGCGGTGCGTGCTGCACGCCATGGTGCCACTGACGTGCGGTGCCACTGCTGTGCGTGTTGCTGCCTATAACTACTGCCGGATGGTGACCCATAACATCCAAAGGTCGAAGTCAATGGGCCTTTTGATCAATTAGATAATTTAGATTTCTATGAGTCCATGTTGGGAAGAGAGACAACCAAGGAAGCTCCAATGGGGCATATTAAATTCTATAGACATTTTCTTTTATTTTGTATTTTCTTTGCTTCTTGTATAATGTTTCTTTTTGAGGTTGCTGAAAGAGTAAGTCAGGACTTCCTAAACCCTTACTTACTATTTGAACAACCAAGGAAGCTCCAATAGGGCATACTAAATTCTATAGACATTTTCTTTTATTTCTTTTATTTCTTTTATTTTGAATTTTCTTTGATTATTGTATTATGTTTCTTTTTGGGGTTGTTCAAAGAGTAAGTCAGGGTTTCCTAAATCCTTTCCCAAATTTTCATACAAAAATGGTGTAGCCCACTTGCAAAAAATTGAGAACTACAATCCCAGGTATTTCCTATCCCATCTCATAACATCTCACAAACCCAACATGGGAAGGAAAAAAACATTCAAGAATATTCCTTTTTTATCCCTTCCCTTCCCACAATCCAAACATAGCCTTAGTGTTTCCATATGGGAGATATAATTTTAGGTGTAGTGCAACAAACCATGCCATATTGTATAAATAAGGAAGGGGTGTAAAAGGGTACTGTGAAAGGCTAGTTCTAAACTTAGAGGACTATAAATTGGGCTTTACTGAGCCTAGATCTCTTGCAAGCAAAAACTCTGCTCACAAAGCATCCATCCACACATTGGGAATATCCCCCATACATTTATGTTAAATTCATGGGGAGATGTTCACAATGCGTGGAGGGATTCCCATGCTTTCACAGTTTTTGCTTGTAGGGAATCCCATTGTGGCTTTACTCTTTCAGTTGTTCTTTTTCTTTAAATCCTCTGTAATCACCCCCGTCTTTCTAGTTGTGACCAGAATAAGTGTTCTACCCTTCTTTTTTCTCTTTTTTCCATGCAGTTAACATTCACACCTTCTAACTTCTATATTTCAATGTCATTCAAAAATAACAAGGGATGCATCCCTTCATATGCCGTTTTCCCCTATTCTTTGATTTAACATACACATAAACTTTCTCTTTATATCTTCCTTTTGTATCCATCCCCTAATTTTTCATAAGTTGTGTGATGTTGTTTTAATTCTACTTTTAATTTGTAATTCTTTTATGCACTTTAATGTTTTCATACCTTCCTTTTGTCATACCATCTAGGGAAGGAAGACTAACTCACCAAGATTTTTTGAATAACAATTATATTCATACCTAGTCACCTAGGAGGTATGATGCTCTATCATCAACCCAACCTCAATTTAGGACCTTTTTTTTTATATCTTCTGAAGGGCTACACAATGACAACGGGGTAGCCCATCCCCCGACCCATATCCCCCCCACCCAGGTGCAGGCGGGATTCGATCCCAAGTCTCCACTACAACCAGCAGGAGACCTTACCAACCAGCTGGTTGGCACCTTGCGACCTCAATTTAGGACCTTGACAACAATGGTCAAGAAGGCCATTGTATCCTATAAAAATGGTCAAGAAATTCCGTTCCTTGAAAATGGTGTATGAAGAAAAGATTTTGAAATTTTATCCTTCTCTGCCGTAGTTGCTGATACCAACCCCTGGATTAGGGTTTTGTCTCTTTTTCCATATTCCCATCTTTCGCATTTCCAGTTACTTCCTCTTCTATGCAGAATTTATAATATTAGGTTGCTACACTAACCTCAAGGTTATACGCTTGTACCTCTATCATTGTACGCAATATACAATATTTGGATATTACCAAACAGGTCCACTAAAATAACACAGTAACCCAAATATGCAAGCATCCATGTGTGGACCTAAATGGCCAAAAAAGATTTCTTAACCCAAGCTGAGTTGACTGTATTTGTATCTGTTTAGTGTGAAGAGGGTTAACCTATCAGATCATAAAAAGAATCCTATCCTGAGCACAGAACCACTAACCAGAATTGTAGGTTCAAGCTTCTAAAAGGATAAGGGCAAAAACATTGTTGTGATAGACAGTAAGAAAGGATTTGAAGGCAAATTGCACAAGAAGAGCCCTGAACAGAATTGAATGGTGGAACAGAAATTATCTAGATGAACACAGAGAATCTTTTTCACTTTGATGGTGATGATTCATGATATACACCAACTTACCCATCAGCAGTTCCTCTATTTTGTGTATCTTAATCGAGTTCTATCATCTTTGAACTGTTTAGTTTGGAAGAAAGAAAAAAATAAGAAGAATAGAAGACAGAAGGCTACATCATTAAGTGATGTTACAAGAGATACAATCAATCTCAGGAGAAAAAATATATATTGCTTTCTCCACATATGTCCAACATTCTTCGCATGTTGAACTCTAAAGTAAATCACCCATGCTTCTTGCGGTTTTTTTTTTTTTTTGGTAAAAGAACATGCATTAAAAGCATCTTTCCCTCCATGTTTAGTTAGTCCAGCATACAATATGATTGCCACAATTCACATACCGCCCAGTTATGTGTCTTGGCAAGTCGCCTGGCAAGAGCATGAATGCAGTAGGCAACATCAGCCCTAGGCCTTGTCGCTGAAATTGCAGCAAAAATAGCTGTAAAACAAAGAAAAATGTATAGATCCTAACTCGTCAGTTACTTTACTTCTCATATGCTGGAAAAAAAAATCTAAGCAGAAGTGAACAATTCCATGAAACACAGAATCTGGTACAGAGCCTATAGAGCGGGATCACAGAATCAGATTTACCAATGTTACAGCATGCATCAGAACATTTTTCAAGAACTTATCTTTAATACTCCTTCAGTAAGGTTACAACGTTTTCTTGTAGAGATAACGAAAGCGAAAACAAAATCCTTTTATGAGAAAATAAATACGAAAATAAAAACTTGAGCAATAACAGGAACTAGTGAAGTCCGCACATCCAATAGCAAAATATGAAGTAATAATAGAAACCAAATATGGGGTAGCTTCTTGTGAAATGTAATGACAAGAATCAACATTAAGAAAAGGTACAAACAAACAAAGATTTTTCACGAATGGGAGATTATCAATCCCAAGGCACAAGAAGCCATTCACATTTTGAGGTAGAAACCCCACATAGGAAACTGAAACAGGAGAGAGGTGCTCACTCACCGTTTATGTGTTTTTCTTTTGCAGGGCGTTCAACATGATTTGTGGCCTTAACAATAGCAATGTCTAATTCCTGCAAAGTTCAAAATATACCATTTAAAAACTCAGAAAAATCCAGTCCTGCAGCAATTCTCATGAGCATATGCCCTTGTCACACCTTGTAATCACTGTTAACTTTGGCTAATCCAACGGTTGTGGAGTCCTTGATGGCTCCTAGAGCTTTCCTCAAGCTCCTCTGCGTACCTCCTCCAGACATCCTCTCTCCGAATCAATTTTCTACAAAGACAGAACAGACAAGCATTGCTTCTAGAACCAATCTAGCAATTTTCTTTACCAAATGTACAGTTCCCGTGAAATTAATACAACTAAATAGTGAATAGGAATAATATGGAATAACCACACCAACCAATTCACTTAATTATTCCAAACTTCTATTTGGAACGTATCTATCTCGTCGATTAGAGTAACTTTTGAAACATAGAATACTGCTATTGAATCAAACAACGATATTCTCAGAAAGCCATTGCAAGTAAAATGAACACCTACAATTCTCACAAACTCATATGGATTCCTGAAGTCAAAATCGAAATTCGCATTACCAATCCTATCACTGGATCCAAAACGACAATAAATTGTTCGAAACAAAAAAAAAAAAACAACAACAACTACGAGAAAAGCTCCCTAATCGACACTAAACTTCTGATCCTGATCTACCATCACATCATATAAACATTAAACACTGAAACGCCCTTCGGTTGAAAAGCAGGTAAGAGAAATGTAAGCAAAACATTAATCAAGAGGAAACATATGAACAAAAATAAATCAAATAATCAACGGAAAAAATATTAGTTCCAGTCAAGATCTAATCAAACAGAACACATAGAACACAAAATCTACAGTGCCTTCGTTATTCGAGCAACCAAAAGAAAAAAAAAACAAAAAAAAAAGCCGTTCCCATTCGTTCCAATTCAGTAACCAAAGCGAATCAAAGAACAGCGAATCGAAGAGAGATCAGAGAACTCAAACTCACCTCAACCTGGATCAACAGAGAAACAGATGAGAGGAGACGGAAAGAAGGCTTCGCTCTGGACACTGCCCCTGTCTGAGACCAAACAATCAAAGAAAGAAAGGTGAATGATTCTGGTTTGGTTGAGTCGTCGGCATCGTTCGCATTTTTTATATTTTCATCCTTCAATTTTTTTCTTCCCTTTACAAGTCAATCCACAATTAAGAGAGAGAGAGAGAGAGAGAGAGAGAGAGAGAGAGAGAGAGAGAATTTCTGGCCTTCTCGCGCGCGCGCTAACCACAGCGGCACAGCCAATGAGCCAACTCTAATGAATACTTTTACCCCAGTTAAAACTTAAAATCCATCGTCTACGATTTAGTGCTCTGATTACGTATGAATGTACTACATTTCAAATTTCTATCGGTTAGATTATTAAATAATGACGTCGTACAAATGATTCCGTATCTATGGTTTCGTATTCATTGACTTGATTGTTACACCAAATTAACTTGCTTATAGATGTACGAAATCATGGACTGATTGTCCCGCTGAATGAAAACTGTTGCACCAGAACAACTGAACAAGTGGGGAGTCAATCAGGAGTCCGGACTCAGGACTCAGAACTCGGTACGAATCGGGAAGTCTTTAGCTCTAGTCGAGAGACCAGTTGCTTCGGAAACTGCCAGCTAGGCACAGTTTAAACACAGCAGAATTTTGAATTTTCTTCGAGAAATCAGGCTTCGTTTTCCGTTCATATTACAGAAATGCCACCCATAATTCTTTAAAGACAAAAAATGGGAAAAAGAATATGCATGATGACGAACGAATGTCCACAGTCTACATGATTCCTAGCCACCTGGAAGCATCATCTACTGGGTCCCACTAAGGTAATTTCTCGGGTAAATGTTGATTGGATTGACTGGTGACAACCGTCGGATTTTGTACTATTTCTTTTATCGAGGGCTTTATATGCTGTGGCTGTGCAATTTCACTTACATCCTTGCTACTTTTGGGAATATGTAAATAGAGTACAAATATAAATACGTAGAGTACATTGCCATTCATGCAACTTCACTGTTGGTTTAATTTTGCATCGATAAATTTATGAAGTACGGACAGGTTTAATTCAGATTTTTTACTTTCACTATAAACATCTGAAAGGTCAAAAACTCATATTTTATGCATTTATATCTGCCCTTAAATTGGCATCAATTCTGAGTTGGCACCTATGAACCTATAAATTCTAACCCTAGGCTGAATCACAATTCTTCAACAAGTTTTAGTTATAATGGGTGTAAATACAAATTTCCAAAATCTTTTTGTAACATTGTTCAATTTGAGTGTAAAATTTTACTTCATTTTTCCTATCTATACTTAGATTATATTTTGGATGTAAACATGTCTTGAAATTTGTGGAAACTGTCACTTTTAATATATAAGTTCATTCTTATCAAATACTACTAAAATTGAATCAGAGTGCATATATACACTGTCCGCATTTGCACTCTTCTCAAATGGAACCTTAGGCTTTGTTTAGAAAAAATGAAAATGCCAGTTCACTCTAGTTCCGTGTTGCAATGTTTGATAAAAATGCATTTGTATATTGAAAATGGCATCAAATACAGATTTCAAAATATGTTTGCATTTAAAATAAGAGCAAAGTCTGTATCCATTTAAAGGTAGATATTCATATTTGTATCTATTACAACTAAAAATCATTTGGCAAAAATAGGAAATTATCATTACAATATTAAAGTATTAAAATTTTTATGAAGTAGATATATTTGTATTTGTGCTGAATTTTTACAGAACCTTATACATTTGTATCAGTACAAATAAAATTACACTCCGAATAAACAGAAATGGTTAAAATGTTAGATCGAGTTCTTCGTATGTAAAAATGCAAAGAAAAAAAAAAGTATACACTTAAGCACCACTTGGGCCTATCTCATACTTATAAGACCAAGAGGCTTTTGCTTTGATGTGATCATATTGAACTTTTAGAACAGAATTGCTCCTTTTGTGAGGCCCTATAAATTAAAGGATGGAACCCACCACTACTCAATAGCTACAGCCTTCTATGTATGAGAGAAGGAAATTTTTGAATCTCCATTTGTAGCTTTAGTCTCCATTAGTGGAACTCCCATTTATATTTGGCTTTGGATGAGTCAGACATCAACGAAAGGAGCAAAAATAAAAAGCATGTTTCCATGGTCCATGGTTATATCATCCATCCTCTATCATCACTTTCAATGCCTAATTCAAGTTCAAACCATTTGCCCGGATACACTGTTTACTGTTTTCTGGAGGAAAGTTTTCTTTTGACCTAGTTTGCAAGTGAGTTTGAATGTTGTTTTTCAGGGTCATTTATTAAAACACCCCTGTAGTTTTATAGATTTACTAAAAGCTTATCTATTGTTTGTATTTTACTAAAATACCCATATTGTTTGCAACCTATTTACTTAATTAACTTTTTATTAGATGAAAGTGGAAAATGATGGTTCTGATCTTAACATACATTAAAACAAATTTAATCAAAAGAAAAATAAAAACAGAAAACATAGACAATCACTTTGTTTAATTAGCCATACTTTCTATTTAAAGTGTTTGGGGTATTTTTGAAATAAACAACGTCATGCCCTTAAACATTTTTCACTCTATATAAGTAGTCACATGACCATTTATAGATGGCAAGACGAACAATTTAAAACAGAAGGTAGATTGAGTAGATTGGTTGTAAATTATAGGGGGTGTTTGTTTGCAATACAAATGAAGTAAGGAGAGAGAGAGAGAGAGAAAGCAAACGTGAATAAGAATTTGTGCTCCCATACATTTGTACCAGTGCAAATGACATTGCATTGCAACCAAATAGAGCCTATTTTGGGATTGAATCATTAAAGGTGTATTGTTAAAGCTGCATAGGCAGTGTTGCAGCTCTTACGTTCCAATCTATTAGAATAATTGTAGTTTTATTGAGAGACTAACAAACTAAAGTTTTGGTTTCCTTCTTGTGTCCAACAAATTTAATTTAGGTTATATTTGGTTTAAAGGAAAAGGTAGGGAAAGGATGGTAAAGGCAGAAAGTCTATACAAGGTTCGTTTTTTTACATATTTCCCTTCCTTTCCTTTCTTTTCCCTACATTTTACTTCAGAGCAAATACAACCTTAGTGAATTCAAATTCTCTGCAGCGCCCCTGACTATCTCCATTACATTACATCCCATATTCAAGTTCCCAACAATTGATTATACCAAACTCATTTAAGAGATATCTGATAGGAGTTATTTTGCTTTCGAATCAATCAATTTAGTGCAGTATTTGAAAGTCTTTATTATTCAGTGGAGAACTGGTTGAGGAATCACTGCTTATACTTGAATCAGCTTTAATTCAATACTTGAATGGGAATGTTTGGGAATCTAGTCCAATTTATTGGAGATCAGGAGCACTAAATCTATTCCAGTCTAGCTGTTGCCATCTCATATGCAAGTACCTTATCAATGAATAATATAATAATTGATGCAGTAAATAACTAAGTATAACTAGGTTTAATCACAATGCCACCTACCCACCAAACTTGCATTCACCAGATAAAAACTTGAATGTGCATTTATCATGCATGCATGATTCCTAAATGGGAGGTCCTCAGTCCTCAGATTCGCCCATGTTTGGTTCCATACGCATAAGGTATGGGTATTATGTGGGCCCATATATATGGAATACTGTTGTGTTTATTAGTGATAGATTGTCTAGTTTGGTGTACATAGTTTATAGCCCATCTAGTGGTGTTAATTGTGAAATATAAGTATGAAGCTACGAGTTGTCAATGGGCCAGGTGTGGTATGGGACAGGGTGGATTCAGTCCCCTAACTGAGATGACAACCATGTAGACTCAGACACTCAGTCACAAACCAGAGCTAGAACCGAATCGATTAATCGGGCTAATTGGGAATTATTTTAATTTGATATCTTTAATGACCAGTCCGAATCCATTTATAATCGGGACATAAAATTGGAACCTGAACAATATAATTCAGTTCACTTCTATTGGATAGACCCGACCCATCGAAAACTCTAGGGTAGCATGAAAACGGTTTCTATTCCGCTCCAAGTATGAAAACATTGGAAAGGAGACTTCACCCATCTCAGTTACTCCATTACTGGCTGGTGGATAATCTGAATGCCGTGTGGAGTCAAATAATGTGGCGCTTTTACAAATGCTACCATAATGGTGTTCGTTCCGTTGTCGTTTATCTGAAAAATGACACCAATTCAATGCCACATAGGTGTTTCTCCTGAAACAATGTTTAGTTAAATTGTTTATTTAATAAATAGTTGCCTTGGTTTGTGTGAAAGGTATCTGTCGAGGGAAATTTCCTTCAATATCTATGTATTTTTCTCTGTTTAACTTACGTGATATCTAATAGCATCTAATCGTTAAAAAACATCAATAAACATTTAATCATTTTTCTCATTTTTTAAAATGAAAAAAAAGGTAGAAAATGGCAATGAAATTTGAAACCAAACAACCTACAAACTCCAAAATAAGTCAACAACTCACAAAGGACAAAATCAAGGGAGTCATTTGAAAATCCATTGTGCTTTTGCTTGGGTGATAATCATTATTCCCGGAATTGGGAATTGGGTTGGTAATAAAATTCAGCTTCATCTACTACTCTGCCGCGATCGGAAGCAATTCAGAGACATTCATCATGCACCATTTGGCCGTACTGACCAAACAAACAGCAGTGTTTCTTTTGTTTGAACTTTAGCGGAACTGGGTCCAATTCCATGCGCGCCCGGCGGCCCCATTGGCCTGCTTTTCGATGTCCACCGTCCACAGAGCCCAGACAATTCCAAAGGGCAAGCCCATTAGGCCGTCACTTCTCTGGATTGATGCTTGGGCAACAGAGATTTAAGCCTTTAATAGACTTGATTCAGCTCTTCAGCCATTTCGGTAAGAACCTAACGGCTTAATTAGAGTCCAGACTCTATAATTTTTGTTTTGTTCAGTTGCTCGGTGTTCCTGGGCTACAGACCCATGGGCTTTTTCTGCAAGTGCTGGAATCTTTACTATCAAAAGCCCACTTGCAGACACTAGCAAGTGCCAGCCATTATCACCACGCTCACCATTCCACCACGTGGATGTCCTGAGTCCATTGAATTCGGAAAAGTCAACTATGCTTTTTACACTGTTACGTAAAAAAAGAGAAAGAGAGAAAGTAAAAGCAGCCAGCCAAACAAGAAAATAATAATACATGTATGCCTTTTGTGGAGCACAGAAAAAAGGGTTTTGGGAGGGCGAATTTGCTAAGCAGCTTCTTTCGGATGCTAATTTATATTCGTGGTGTCCTTTATTCTATTCTATGGTCTGTTTGTTTTGATTGTGGTTGGTAATTCTTTTTTGGCAGGTAGAGAGATGGGCGATTGGCAAATGCACTCTCTATATTCGGTACATGTGAACTCCTGACTTGGCAATGATACCCAAAAATTCGATGCCTGTTTTATTTTATCAAATTTGGATGATGCATTTAGGTAATCGAATTGGATTTGGCTTTGACCCATCTGATTTGATTTAAATCCAAATCCAATTAATATTGTAATATTTATTAATTTTATATAATTATATTTAAAGTTGAAAAGTAATTCAATTTTTATTTTTTCTAGTATTTTAAAAATTAAAGTAGAGTCGGATTAAATTCAAATTCAATATGAGTATATTAGGATTCGAATTCGAATCCAAAGAGGTCTTCAAATCGGATCGGATTCAGATGCAGGTTTTTAGTAGTCCAATCGGATGCCAATTTTGCTGAATCCGATCCTATTACAGCCCTACTCCCAGTTCTGGTAGGTCCAGTCCTGGAGATAACTGTAAGCACATAATTAGTGTATTGACACTTGCCCCTTAATATTTCTTTGCCATATTCAGATTTCATCCTCACAAAATTTGCTATGCATTAGATAATATTCTCAATACACGATTATAAAGGATGTAAGCAATGTGAGGATAAAACTCGAATTCCTCTGAACTACACTTAAATCTGCTACCTACGAAAATGTTATCCACACTTAACCACAAAACACTACAACTGCACATTGATAATGTTATCCACACTTATCATTATGGGGAGATGTGGGGGGATGTGTGGCTGTGGTGTCCTAAGAGTAGGTGGTGTCTTTGTGAGTAGCAGATCTCACTTGCAATGAGCCCACTTTTTATTCAGTGTGTTTACGGTCTGTACCTTCCCGATCCGATCTTCTCCTCGGGATCCTAATGGTGGGCGTTGGACTCAAACTTGAGTCCTATAAATCGTAAAATATATCAAAGGCGTGCTCATTTTCTATGAGCCGGTTTATTTGAAACGTACCAAACGTGGGATACCCATTTGATCCTAATTCAAGGAATTCGCATGAACGCCCCCACAGAAGGGACCCCCCACATGCGAATATATCTCACATTTATCATTGGAAAATGTTTTTAGTACATGGTAGATTGAGTCTAAAAGTTCGATAAATTTTTGTCGCAAATGAAAGTTTGGAGGGAAATCACTAAGGTCTGATTCACTTTTCGGTAAGTTGTTTATCCAGTTATTTGGGCAAATTTTTCTGGAAAACATTTATTTGGGTAAGTACATTTACTCATGCTCTTTTATTTGTTATGTAAATATGGCAATGACCATTTTATCCATAAAAATTCATTATTAGAAAATATATTTTTGTCTCATTCAAGTGTTGGCAATTTTTCCCTTAGGTGGAAAAGTTATTTATCCATCTAGGAGATGGGTATAAATAAATAATACCCAGAAAAATAAACTTTCCCTATCCCAACATAAATCTGAAAAAAAAAACATAGATTCTTGGTCAATGAAAATGAAAATCATATTAACCAACTTTCCCCCTTCTCAAAATCCGAAAAAAAAACACCCCCTCAAAGTATAAGGTAATAGTCTATAATTTACCTTTTTTTAATTGCCAAACATCTAAATATCACCCATCATCAAGTCATAGGTGACATTGGCAAGGATAGAGTCAGTCATGGACAGATGCAAACCCTAAATCACCTAACCACATAAATTAAAAGACAACCAGATGCCTTTGTCCACTTCCGTATGCTTGGCATTTACAGAACTGGCAACTGACTGCTGGTTTGTATTCTTTTGCTTTTTTTCCCTGAGAATCTTGGCAAGAATAAAAATTACTTTGAACTCACTGACTCCATCTTGAAATATTGATGGATTCCATGTTCAAATTCAAATCAGTGTGGCTGAAACTTTGGTTTATTTCACTTTGACAGCTTCACCTACTCCTAGTGTCTCCTCTGGGCTTGTTTCTAAAGGGAATAAGGGATGGGTTAGGGACATGGATTGTGCTGTCAGGGTGAAAGAGAGTAGGCTAGCAACTCTTCTTCCATAGTTAGAAAGTGATAGCAACAGGAAAATGACAAGAGAAAAAAGGGGAAGGGGAAAAGGTAGAGAGAGATGGAGAGGAAAATTTTGATGATTCCACCTTTTTTTTTTGGGAATTTTAATATTTCTGTTAGAAAGAATTTCAATGATGAGCCCTATAAAACTATAATTTACCTGTGCAGATCTCTTACACTTATATATTAGGGCAGACGGTAACCAATCAAAATTCATCAAAATTGAAAGTTCATGTGAGGGGGGTATCTGATTGCTGAAAGTTTTTGTTTTTTTAGGAAGGGAAAATCTATGGCACCAAAAAGAGTTCAACCAATGATAACCCCTTATAATTTCGATGAATTTTCACTAGTTATTATATACTTTAATACAAGTATGAATTACTCGTTCTCAAAAATAACATGGGTTAGTGACTTAGTGGGGTTGGTGATAAAATGCACACAGGGCCCATTGGCACAACTTCCTATTGCCTGTTTGAACTCGCACTTCCTTGCATACATATAGATATTAACTAGGCATGACCCCTCGTACCAAGTACGACTTGGTATTCTGATTTTTTTTACTCATCTATGCTTGTTATTTTTTATTAACACCCATTTTTTATTATTTAATGTAAGAGATTAAATTAAGTTATATATATATATATATATATATATATATATATAATATGAGAGATCAAGAAGTTAAGGAGATGATTTGGTAATCTGAGCCCAATATTTTGGATTTAGGATTTTGAAAAGTTGGATGGAATGCTGGATCCGATATGAATCCAACCCTATTCAAATATATGGCCACAATAAAACTATGGGCAGAATTGGAAACAACTTTTTTTTTAAAGAAACCCTTAGGCCAATTCATTCAATTCACCAAATTATCCAAAAATACAGACCTGAAAAACTTGGGGCCTGTTTGGTTCTCGGGAATTAAAATGGCCCAACTATCTGGGCAGAATCGAAATCTCATTCCCATTCCCAGTGGAATAGCATTCTCCTATTTGAGGAAATAGACATTCCCTACCCTTCCCTTAGAAATGAGATTCCATTCCAGTTGCTTTCAATTTTGATTCATGTTTGAATCAAATAGGCTATGGGAATAGACTATTCGAATTATGATTCCAAAGGATTTTGATTCAATTCCAAGTTCTAACCGCAAACAAAACAAACCGTCAGGAGTGATAGACCATGAGAAAGCTTTAGGCTCACCTTGGAAGGAGTACAAATACAAATATGTAGAGTGCAAAGCCTTGTACTTTGTATTATTTTGTATGTATTTGTACCCCTTCAAAACTGAGCCTTAGGTTGTGTTTGGTTGCAATGCAAACAAATTTGTACTGATGCAAAATCATGGCAATGCAAATGATTTGAGTGTAAATTCTAACATATTTTTGTTTCAAATTTTGGCTTAGGTAGCGTGGATAAATCTGAAATCTTAAAAGTTAAAAATATATTAAGTGTCTGAAATCTGAAAAGAGCTATGATGCTTTTCTACTTTTTAGAGGCTCTGAATATATAAGGTTGTTTGTGTTGGATCAACCCTTTAGCATTTGAAGTTCCTTGATTTTACAATTTTACCCCTAGAACAAACTATTTGATAATTTTGAGTTCAACTTGCACTATTTCATATCAAATAATTCGAAATAATATTGAAATAATACGAATAAAAAATAATAAATAACACGATTAAAATTATTAAAAATAACTGATGACTAATAAACAATATTAAAGTGGTTGATACTTAATAATAATTAATAATTAAAAAAATAACAAAGTTAAAATTAAAAATAACACAAAATGTCTTAATTTGATATTGCAAAAAGATACAACACAAATTATAGAAACCCAAATGTTCTTATACTGAAATTATGACTGATTAAAAGAAAAGAAAAGAATTCCTTAATTTTATAAGACTAACAATGTAATGGACTGAGTTGGTCCATAACCACACTACTAGATAGGGACATGGGAAAAGAAGAGGAGTCAAGACGATTCAATAAACAAAGCATTGATGTTTTCTCAACAGTTAAGAGATTCAATAAACAAATCAAATAATCTGCAGTTTGCATATGATTATTAACAAACTTAAGAGATTCAATAGTTAAACGTAAACAAACCAAACAAATCAAACAATTGTAAATAGGAAAGAAGAAGAAGAAAGATACCTTCGCTAGGCGTCTAGTGCAACTATAACCCCTGAAAAAATGAAGATTTACGATCAGGAATCCAACTTTTGATAAAAAAGAAGGTTTTGCGGCCATACCTGGATCAACCTTCATGAGCAGAGATTTCTTTTGCATCTAAAACAAAAATGGGCTAGGTTTTTTTTGTTAAGGGGAAATCAGGGGCATCATCATGCCATTTCAAAAATGTTGGAGGGGATAGTTTTGGCTTTTTACTAGCTCTAAAATGCGTATGAGAGCATTAAGAGTCGGGCCACATGCTTTGAATTTCAGATCTGAAAACGAAATTCATGTCATTTTTCAAACACATCATCAAACGGGTCTGGTGTCAGAAAAGCAAGCTTTTCTCAAACATTAGACGTTTGAAAAGTATTATCAAACGCGCCCTTATTTTGTTTGGTTACAGTACAGATGAAGTAAATTAAAACATAAAGCAAAATAAAATAAAATCCAAAACAAAATTAAACAAGAATTTGCATTTTTTACCTCCCATTTACAAAATTAGACAAGAATTGCACTGCAACCAAAAACAGCCTTAGAACATTACTGCCAAATTGCGCAACGGTATGGGCCTCACGATTGCTTGCACATGGGATGTAGGATACATTAGAGTAGTGATGGAACCCAAGCAGAATCTCTCTGCAGTCTGCAATAATTGTATGAAGATAAGTAATCTTATTCTTATACGTGTCTCTCCTTCAAATACAGATGCGATAGAGATTCAGATCTTTAGGCTTTAGGCAATCGGAGTCCTCTGAAAGCTCAAGCTTCTGTTACTTGCGGTTGCGGATCAGCTGATTCTTTTCTGATTTCTCTACCACAGCTCATTTTATAAAGAGCCAAAATTACTTGCAACCGGAAGCCCCCCCCCAAAAAAAAAAAAATATATATATATATATATATATATATATATTTAAAGCATTAAACTAAATCTTGAGGATTCACCCCATTGCTTAGCATATACTTAGAATTCAATCAAAGATTTGGTTATCTATCTAAACAAACAAAAGAACCAAATCTAAGTCTGCATTTGGCATTCCTTATTTTAAGGACTTTCCTTTTTGCAGTTAAAATTCTCCTATGAACACTGAGTTTTTAACTACAAAAAAGAGGAGATAAGTCCATGCCAAAAGCAGCATAAATCATGTGGGGTCCACGTCCACTTGAGTTGATAGCCATCTAATTGGGCTTAATGGAATGTACTGAAATTTGTGGTCCTTGGGCTCAACTCGATGGTTTGTTTGATTTAAATTTTCTTCCACTCCACTTCAGGCACAAGAAATTGGTTGGATTCACAGACTTGTAGAAAACCAATTGTGAGTTGACAGGGAAATAAAGGCCCATGAAGCATGGGCTTAATGCACTTTTTTTCCTTTTGAGCCTGGGCTTAATCTCACCCTTCTTAGACTTCGGTCCCATATCATGAGTCCATTAAGCCTGTTCTACGATGGGCACAAGAAATTGGTTGGATTCACAGACTTGTAGAAAACCAATTGTGAGTTGACAGGGAAATAAAGGCCCATGAAGCATGGGCTTAATGCACTTTTTTTCCTTTTGAGCCTGGGCTTAATCTCACCCTTCTTAGACTTCGGTCCCATATCATGAGTCCATTAAGCCTGTTCTACGATGGGCAGAAGAATATGAAGCTGCTAATTTCATGACAATCAAATCTAAAATTCGGCCTATAAAAAACAATGATGAGTTTCTCCCATTCTGATTATTATACGTATACACGTATAACATACACTAATATATTAATATAAAAAAGAGACTGGCAACGTTATATGGAAATAACTGAAATTGTAATCAGGCACTGGAGCAATACTGGACAATGATCAGGTACAGGATACGACCTGTTAGGCCATGATCTGTCCAAAAGAAACTTATATTAAGGGTTTTGGATCAACGAGTGAACTAGCTGTACAACCAGCCAATCTTCTCTCTCATACAGGATTTGGGATCATCCAGACCTAAAATCGAACTTATATGACAAAATTCCAGATTCCCAGTTAACCTTAATAATTATCACAAGGACATCTTACTTTTTCACCTTCCTTGACTGAGTGCTTTTCTGACTGGTTTTAAGCTTCTTTGATGCCTCTTCTGTCTTTGTTTGTCTTCTCTTGGCCATCTTGACTGGTTTATCTTCTTTGCCACCATCTCCATCTTCACCACTGTCATTTTCCTCGGAATTACTTTTTGCACGAGACTTCCTCGCTGCACCTTTAGTTGTGTTCTGGTTTTTCTTTGCTTTGGCTCGTCCTGTGTTTTCCTCATTTACTGGCTCTTTATCACCATCTTCATCTTCATATCCCTTGGAAGATTGTTTTCTTGGTTTATTGGGTTCTTTCCCCGATTTGGTTCCCGTCAGCTTTTGTAACTCAGGTACATAGGCTGTTGTCTGAAAACAAGAATTA
The DNA here is from genome assembly GCF_056320005.1 of Nelumbo lutea. NCBI lineage: Eukaryota > Viridiplantae > Streptophyta > Magnoliopsida > Proteales > Nelumbonaceae > Nelumbo > Nelumbo lutea. The sequence goes on from NC_142691.1 coordinate 16,603,500, forward strand.
TCTCACTAAATCAATTGGTTTGAGTACAAGGACAAATACAGAGGCAAGGTTCTAGAATGAAATACCCTTCCACCTGCAATTATGAAATCAATTTTCTTACCTGCCATCAGACAGAAAACTCAAAATACTTAATACTCTCCTTGAAACATGTGGAAATAATAATGAACAAACTACATTCATGAGGCAATCAACAAAAAAAAGTGACATATTCCAAGACTTAACCAAACTATACAGAGATCTATCAAAAAAACAAACTATACAGAGAATGTTACAATAAATCTTTTCATCTTCTTGCATTTTTGTAGTGAAATGCTACATAATTGATCAACAAGAACTTCTTGGAAGACCAGGAATCATCTAAGCTATAATTAACCGGAACATTATTCATGGTTAGAGAAAGCAATTTGAAATGTTCATGTGTCAAGGTCATTTCAGATATAATTAACTCTCCATCTAGTGGAACTATAATTCCAAGAATTCCTAATCAGACATCAGATATCTTGATGCCACAAATCATGAAAGAACTGTTCAGAAATTGCAAACATATGGAGAAGAGAACAATAAAAGAACTAGCACTTCCAATACAACCACACAAAGTGAAGAGCCAAACCATCGACAAATGTTTTGCCATGTTTCTTTTCACGGGAATGAAAAATCCAATTACTAGGAAACTGACTACTATCTGCTCCAACCTCCAGTGCTTTTTCAATTACCTGTAACATAAATGGATTTACTTGTCAAAATTATACATATACCAGAACTATCTTACCATTTACTTTTCCAGACTTTTTCCCCCAGCGGAAGTGAAACAACCATTCAATTGGAAAGTGGCTGCAATCGGCATCAACTTCTACCGCATAATGAATGACCTACAAGTATTGTCCTCTATATTTGCTATAAATATCAAATAGAAATCCTGCTCTGCATAAGAAATTTCTACAACTGCATGTGAACAATCTAATAAGAAACACTGGCCTACCTCTTTGATGCACTTGTGCAAAGATTTGCAGCTCTCCCTTGACAAGCTGGAAGCAATTTGCAATGGATGAATCCTTGCCTGCAAGGAAGCAATTAAAGGTTATCCATGTACACATTCATTTAATGACCAGGAAGATGCTCCCCCGTTATTGCAACATCATATTAGAGAAGCTAGAGCCCTAGTTTCCAGAATGAACAGCCATTCAAATGGATGACTAGCTAAGCTTAATGATAGACAGTTTGGTCAAGCATTGGATTGGGAGGAGTGATCTAATATTAGATACCTACATCTCTGGATGATTCTGTCTAAGTTGTAAGTAACAGAACTATAGAATCAGCAAGAAGCAAAAAGCACATTTAAGATGCAAAGATAATCAGGAGCTCCCATGCAGAAGGATCAACCCCACAGGACAGAATTTCAAACACCGCCTAAAATAATACAGCTCAGGAGGACTTACACCTCTAACATTTAAGATATAAAGATAAACCAGGAGCTTCCAAGTGGATGGACCAACACCACAGGACAGAATTTCAAACATCACCTAAAATAATACAGTTCAGGAGAACTTACACCTCTATACTCCACTAGCCAAGCTGTCCATAATGGATCTCCTCATCTCTCTTGTAGCAAAAGATGCAGAACTTCCATATTACCATTGCTTATCTAGATTGTTCCAGAGAGCAACTAACTTGCACTCTTTCTTTCAAGTCCAAAAGATAAAAGCACTGGTGCTCCTGTCAAGGACAGTTTCTTGGTCAATAACTTTTGTAGGTTTACTTAGGAATTCTGTTTAAGCTGAAATTTCTTTTATTAGTAGGTTTATAAATGCTGCCGCTCACATAACAGCTAAGGGTCTCCACCATTAGTAGAATGGATTGGTTTGCTGTGGGCATGGCTCCAGAATGACTAAACTCTGTTGAGATTTACCCTGGCTGTTGGGAACCAGACGTCTTTGTTTAATGAAGTTCTCACTACCCAGAAAATATGACATACATATGGATATTTAAGCTTATACAAACTGCATACTAGCATAGTACTCCTAATGTGTACCAGGTCATCAAGACAAAAGGTATTCTCTGACAAACAAAGCTCCCTAATGATTTGATAACATGTTGGAAGCTAGGTTAATACAATGATAAAGTTAAGGATCAAAAAACTAATGCAAATAAAATAGGCCAAATTATCAAATTATATTTCTTGATAACTTAAGGATGTGATCAAACTAACAGCCATAGCTCATCATTCATCTAAAACAGGTCAAACAAAACTTAATGCTATTGAATTAGGTCTTATCCCAACTGTTGGAATTGGCTACACGAATCCCACTCCACCATACAGTCTGTTTATTCAGACCTTTTATGGTAATTCTACTTTACTGTAGACCTGCAACTAGAATGCACACAGCACAGCAGTAGAATGACTAAAGCCAGCACAAGGACCTTAAGATAGATAAATGAGGGACAAAATGAAAGCTATATTTGAGTTAATTTATGGTAGCCCAAGAGGATTACAACTAATAATGCTTGGCCATTTACAGCAAAGACCGACGATGGCAATTAGGGAGAATAGGTTACTTGATGCAAGAGAAGGGCCAAACCATGTAGGGAAGGGCAAATATAACATGGTTGAAGTGGGGTAAGGGTAAATATAACATGGTTGAAGTAATAAGGAAAGATCTGAAAACTTAGGCTTTAATATAAGAGATGGGTTATGCATCAAGTTGAAAGGACGAAATGATTCATGGAGCTGATACCAAATTGTTATGATAAATCTTTGACCATTTTAATTTTTTTCATTGTCATTGGCAATTTTAATGATGATGATAATGAAAACAGTTTTTACATTATGTCATGTCGTCAGTTAACCGCGTAAATGAATCTGTAATTGTAAGCATTTTCTTGAAAGTCTAAAATATTGTATTACATATTGCAAATGAGAAACCCCATAGCATAAAAATATTTGACAAGATTATCCAGTTGTATGAAAAGATATTAAACTAGGTGGAGTATTTGAGGTAGCAAAGATATTACACAGAAAATGAATTTCCATGTAAATGGGACCACAGAAAACAAATATTGTAAATGTAAAAATAAAATAATAGGAGGAAAAAAGTCTTTCAGGAGAAGGGAGAGTGTTTAGAGATTGGGAAAGGAACATTTTAGCTATTTTCTCAGGGCAAGTGGATGTTGCCATAGGCAACTAAGTTCTGGCAGAATTATGGGCAGTACTAACATGGCCCAAGGATGGCACAGTCACTGAGTTTCAGAGATATATTGGTAGAAGGCAACTCACAAGTAATTACTGAGATGGATTAGAAAGAATTATGCAGGGTCTTGGAAATATAGACACGAAGAAGTTAGTCATGGATTGAAAATAATATACAAATAATAACTTTGCCAATGGCTAGCAAAACAAGGGGTCTACAGAAATCAGATATATCAGCGAATAGTATCATTGGGTGGAAACTTGTAACTTAAAGTCAATATAATGTAATGGATTGCGCAACTAGCAGAGGCTGGCTAACTAAGAAGGGATACTTGGCACTCTGCTGTACAAACATTTCTATACATTGATAAAATCTTTTTTGTTACTGATAAGAAGAGGAAAAATGGATGCAACTATACAGAAAGATTACACTGACCTGATAAAGAACTTCATCTGCAATCCAATTGCCAATTCCTGAAATGTAACTCTGCAAGTGGAGATCAGTTAAAACCATCATTTACACAAAGAAAAATCAAAACAACATTCAGAATCATATAAGAATGAAGCGCATTTTTCACTAAGAACTAGACAGAAGTCTCCTTTATTGGTCCTGGGTAATCTTAGATAATTCCCACAAGGCAGTTAAAAGTAGATCTTCTAAGGTATCCCGTCATATGGAGAAAACTTTACTACTTATTGGGGTTCACAGGTCCTAGTTGATTTGGCATTTTGTTATGGACGCTTTTATTGGGAAGCAGTATCGCCGCCGACAACAGCAGTAAAGGGTGTTCTCATCTTATCTAATTCAGTGTTCTCACCTTAGTGTTCTCACCTTAGTGTTCTCATCTTATCTAATTCAGTGTCTATCTTATCTGTTCAGTAGTATAGATCAGTAGGGAGTCTATGGATTAGTAGGGAGTCTTATCTGTTATGGGTTCTTATCTAAATTCAGTAGTATAGATCAGTAGGGAGTCCTCCAAAAAGTAGGATTCTTATCTTCTTGTAATCTCCTATCTAAAGGAGCTAATGATATTCAATAAAGGCATCGAATTTCTCAGTCAAGACAGAGTAGAGGAGAGTTGGTGATCTCTTGAACAATCACCATTAAGGCACCAAGATAGGTACCTCAAGAAAAGGGAGGAACAAGGGGAAACAAGACGTTTTCCCCGTTGACCGACCTGTGATGAGATCCTATTTGCAGGCCCTTAACAATTTGGTATCAGAGCACAAGCTCGTGGGACTAGAGCACAAGCTCGTGGGAAACAACACGGAGGAGCGCGAGATCAAGGAAGACGTCCGAGAATTAAGGTGCATGATGGAGCTCTATTTTTCTAGCAAGGAGAGGAATCCAGAAGGGGCTGCAACCACAAACAGCCGCCGACCAGACACGGCAGAATCGTCCGGCGAGCGGCAGGTCGTCGCCTAGGGAGCCGCGATCGTTCCCAAATACAGCAGGCTGGAGTTCCCTTCCTATAATGGTGCTGGAGATCCGTTGGGATGGCTGTACAGATGTGAGCAGTTCTTCCGCAACCAACGGACAGAGGAGGACAGAGACAAGGTAAGCTTGCCTGCATTCCACATAACGGAGGAGGCACAGCTCTGGTTTTATAGATTAGAGAAGGAGAAACCCGGGCTCAATTGGACCCAATTCAAATCCTACTACCTACTCAGATTTGGGCCCCCATTAACAAGCAACCCATTAGGCGAATTAATCAACCTCAAACAGACCGGAACGGTGGCTGAATACCAGTGCCAGTTTCAGACCCTCCTTGCAAGAGAATCATCGGTACGACCAGACCAGCAGGTTGACATGTTCACCGCAGGGTTAGTCGAAACCTTGAGAGTGGATGTGGAGATGCAAAATCCCCCCAACCTGGTTACGGCTATGAATCTGGCTCGTGCTTTTGAGCGCAAGCTGCAACTCAGCCACGTAACCTTCAGTTGGGGCGGCCTCCGACAACATGGGTACCCCCAAAAACACTCGGTACGGCCCCATCTTCTGCAGCCAGTCGAGAACAGAAGTCACATACGAGCAACGTTTCCAGATCGGCTAGTGTGGGAAGCAGCGTGGTGGCACCCCCCATTAAGCGCTTGTCTAGGGCTGAGATGGCAGAACGTTGGGCGAGGGGACAGTGCTTCAACTGTGACGATCTCTATTCGGCGGGACACAAGTGCAAAAGACTCTTCTGCCTCCTGGTGGATGAGCAAGAGGAGGACGAGGATGTACCCTCTTCGTTAGAACCCAAGATTTATCTCCACGCAATCACAGGAATAAAAACCTCTCAAACTATGCAGTTGCAAGCACGAGTAGCGGGAAAACCAGTACTGATCCTCATTGATTCAGGAAGCACACACAATTTTGTAAGCGAGCAAGCTGCCCTCCAGCTGAAGCTGCCAATGGAAGTCAAACCATGACTACAGGTAGCCGTAGCAAACGGTGAAAGAGTACACAGCCCGAGCATCTGTAAGGACGTCCAAATACAGATCAATTCTGAATCTTTCTTTGCTGATTTGTTTGTGCTATCCTTGGATGGATTTGATATAGTTCTTGGGGTAAAGTGGTTGATCACCCTGGGCCCAATCCTATGGGATTTCAGCGCCCTATCGATGACATTCCGCTTAAACGGGAAGCAAGTCACTTGGCAGGGTAACGTGGTAAAGGCTAAAAACCCACAGGTACATGTGCTCCAAGGTGAAATGACGCAGGCAGCAACCATGGAAAGGCTCCTTGCCGATTTTTCAGACGTGTTCCAAGAACCCAAGGGACTTCCTCCTTCCCGAGCTTGCGATCACCAGATCCCTCTGGTGACGGGATCTGAACCAGTCTCCGTCCGACCTTATCGCTACCCATATCTGCAGAAAGACGAGATTGAGAAGCAATGTGCTGAAATGATGAAGCAAGGGATCATCCGCCTTAGCCGTTCTCCTTTCTCCTCGCTAGTCCTGTTGGTGGCAAAGCGGGATGGCACTTGGAGATTTTGTATTGACTACAGAGAACTCAATAACCGGACTATCAAGGATAAATTCCCTATTCCCATTGTGGACGAGTTGTTGGATGAACTTCATGGTGCCCAGTATTTCTCCAAACTAGACCTAAGGTCGGGATACTTTCAGTTCCGAATGGCTTGCGAAGACATTGAGAAGACTGCCTTCAAAACTCATCATGGCCACTTTGAGTTTTTAGTTATGCCGTTCGGTCTCACAAACGCCCCATCCACATTCCAGTCTTTGATGAATGAGGTATTTCAGTCCCACCTTCGCAAATTTGTTTTAGTGTTCTTTGACGACATTTTAGCCTACAGTAAAACTTGGATAGAACATGTGCATCATCTGAGGATTGTTTTTGAGCTCCTGCGCCAACACAAGCTCTTCCTTAAACGGTCCAAGTGCTCCTTTGGGGAGCGCCAGGTTCTTTACTTGGGTCATGTCATTAACGGGCAAGGTGTAACGGTGGACAGTTCCAAAATTCAAGCAATCAAGGAATGGCCCAAGCCCAATTCCGCCAAGGCCCTCCGCAGTTTCCTCAGTTTGACGAGATACTACCGCAAATTTGTACAGAATTATGGCTTGTTGGCTGCCCCATTAACTAACCTACTGAAGAAGAATGCCTTTCATTGGGACGACGCAGCCGATACGGCTTTTGCAAGTTTAAGGGATGCCCTCTCCACCACTCCAGTTCTGCAATTACCAAACTTTGATCTCGAGTTTACAGTTGAGTGCGATGCATCCAGCATAGGGATTGGTGTCGTACTACAGCAACAAGGGCACCTGATTGCCTTCTTCAGCCGTAAACTTGCTAATCGTCATTTAAAATTGCCAGCCTATGAGCATGAATTGATCGGGTTAGCTAGAACAGTCCAACACTGGCGTCCGTACTAATGGGGAAGGTCATTCGTTGTCAAAACTGATCACTATAGCCTCAAGTACTTGTTGGAGCAGCATCTTACCACTTCTCCCCAACAACATTGGATTAGCAAGCTGCTTGGGTTTGATTTTCGGGTCGATTACAAGGCGGGATCTTTAAATCACACCGTGGATGCATTGTCTAGGTGTGACGAGGACACTATGCTTCTTTGTGGGATTTCACGACCCCGAGTCACCTTATTAGACGACATCAAGAAGGCGGTGCCACAATCAACGGAGTGGATGACCCTTGTTCAACAAATTCAGACCGGAACTGCCGACCCCAATTGGTCCCTTCAAGACGGGCTTGTGATGTATAAAGGCCGGGTGCATCTTCCAGCCGATTCCCCTCCAATTCCCTCCATCATCTCCGGTATTCACAACTCCACCAATGAAGGCATTCAGAAGACACTATATCGCGTCTAAGCAGATTTCCATTGGCAAGGTATGAAGGCTTCTATTAGGGACTTTATCCAAAACTGCTCTACTTGTCAACAACACAAATGGGAAAATCTGCATCCCGCTGGCCTTCTTCAGCCCCTTTCGATCCCGACACAGATATGGGCCGATATCTCCATGGATTTCATAGAGGGACTACCCAAGGTTGGGGGAAAATCGGTTCTTTACGTGGTGGTGGACCGCTTCTCTAAGTATGCCCATTTCATTCCTCTGTTATATCCGTACAGTGCTACTTCTGTCGCCCATGTCTTTTTCACCCACATTTTCCGTTTACACGGATTACCGGAATCGATTGTCTACGACAGAGACCCGGTTTTTACTAGTATCTTCTAGAGGGAATTGTTTCGGTTACATGGTACCACTTTAGCTCTTTCTTCCGCTTATCATCCTCAATCAGATGGTCAAACTGAGGTGGTGAACCGAATGATCGAAATGTATCCCCGTTGTTTTGTTGGGGATCAACCGCAACGGTGGGTTGATTAGCTTCCTTGGGCCGAGTACTGCTATAACACTGCCTATCATTCTTCCCTAGGAATGACACCTTTTCGGGTCGTCTATGGCCGTGAACCTCCTCGTTTGTTGTCCTATGAACCTGGTTCTACTCGTTTGAAGGAGATTGATCGTTCCCTACAAGAGCAAGATGCCCTTTTGGTTGAAGTTTCTCTTCGCTTACAGCAGGCACAACTACGCATGAAGCATGCCTATGACAAGCATCATCGAGAACTATCATTTGAACCTGGGAAGTTTGTTTGGTTGAATCTTCAGCCTTATCGACAACGCTCCTTGAGCCACAAGGCTGCTCCTAAATTAGCTCCCAAGTTTTATGGACCTTTCAAGGTTTTACGGCGAATTGGTATGGTTGCATACCAGCTGGAACTGCCAGAGCACAGTAGGCTCCATGATGTCTTCCACATTTCCTTGCTCAAGCTGTTTCTGAGTATTCCTCCTGACAGTGTTCCCCCCTTACCACCCTTGAAGGACGGCAAACTCATTCCCCAACCTCGAACTATTGTTCACTCCAAAATTAATCGAGGTGTTCTTGAAGTCCTGGTGGAATGGGCCAGCTTACCATTGGCCGAAGCTACCTAGATCCCTTTGACTGAGTTTCAAGACACATTTCTTGGATTCGAGCTTGAGGACAAGCTCTTAGTCCGGGAGGGGAGTAATGTTATGGACGCTTTTATTGGGAAGCAGTATCGCCGCTGACAACAGCAGTAAAGGGTGTTCTCATCTTATCTAATTCAGTTCTCACCTTATCTAATTCAGTGTTCTCACCTTAGTGTTCTCATCTTATCTAATTCAATGTCTATCTTATCCGTTTTCAGTAGTATAGATCAGTAGAGAGTCTATGGATTAGTAGGAAGTCTTATCTGTTATGGGTTCTTATCTAAATTCAGTAGTATAGATCAGTAGGGAGTCCTCCAAAAAGTAGAATTCTTATCTTCTTGTAGTCTCCTATTTAAAAGAGCTAATGATATTCAATAAAGGCATCGAATTTCTCAGTCAAGACAGAGTAGAGGAGAGTCGGTGATCTCTTGAACAATCACCATTAAGGCACCAAGATAGGTACCTCAAGAAAAGGGAGGAACAAGGAGAAACAAGAGGTTTTCCCCGTTGACCGACCTGTGACAAGATCCTATTCGCGGGCCCTTAACACATTTATTTGGGTTTTTCTGTTGGAAAATGATGTATCTTTGTCTCTTTATCTTCTTTGTCCTTGATTTTTTTCATTTTTCATTTTTTTATTGGTAATGTAAATTTTATTAGATGGTAATAAAAAAAATGGTTTATATACATACATAACAAGCACCCCACTTTTTAAGCTGACATCTACCACATAACCTAACCCTTTTTTTTCTGGTTACATTTCAGCAGAAAAAATCCACAAAACAACGGAATCCTATTGGCCCCCCTTTGTCCTTGCTTCTCATTCTCGAACTTGCTTTAAGCAAATGTATTGTACTACTGTATGAAGATGTATGTGGCAGATGAAAAATGCAAAATCCTAAGGTCAATAGGGAAAAAAAAAAAAAAAGAAAACAGAATTCAGAACTACACAATGATCTCAGTCAGGTCTCATTAAAAAAAAGGAAAACGAAATTAACAGATACAAATAGCAAACTATCAAGATAACACCAACCAGAAAACAAACAATATCAAGTTTAAATATTAGCATTATTCACTTGGATTTGAAAGAAAGCATCATGTTATAGCTCAAGCTGTCAATGCCTACAACAGCAAATAGGATCCACAAAAAACACTTCCTACATCGACTACTTGGAACTTTTTAAAAATGCTTCTGCATTATTTAGCAAGAACAACATCGCATCACACAAGTACCTTGGAACCATGCAAAGCATGTCTAACCTGATCAAGCAATAGAGCCTTGATTGTAATCTTCTTCTTGCTTAAGGAGTCAACAAACTCATCCACTGTCATAGGCTCCAACAATGCATCTGGACCAAGTTCAGATATTGGGGGCACAGAAGCCGGCTACAAGAACACAATCATCAGCACAATATTAAGGAAAATTTGCCAAAAGTAAATCAGAACAGAAGGCCAGGCCAGGAGGGGGAACAGGTCGGAATCAGGCCAATGGAAATCTGATAAACCTTATGGCATAATTATTTGTAGAAACAAAATTGTTTTAATTCAACCAGCCTAATATGCCTATGTCAGTTGCATCAACCCCCAGGAGGATCGATCAAATCGATAAGCAAACAGGTTTACCAGGTCAACATGATTATAATGTGAATCTGGTTGCTTGGGCTAATTTGACCTGCTAGGAGACCATTCCCAGGTTTACTGGTTTGACCAGCCAATCCAAACTAAGGCTAATTCCTGCATAGTCTAAAAAGGTGGAAACATGGGGGGGGGGAGGGGAAAAATGTGCTTAGGGAAAAGTGATACATCTTTTAGCAAGCGAACTTTTGCAAAACGCCTTTTATCAGTGAAGGAGAGCTCTAAACCATCATCTAGCTGCAGGCAACAAAATATCGAACTTTTGTTACGAAAATCAATTAAAGAAAAGCCCATTTATATGATGCCATAAGAGTAGAACTTTAACCAATCAGAATACCCCTATGAATTTTGATGAATACCAGTTGTTTTTTTTACCAGTAACGAATACAAGCTGATTGATTACCACTTTTATGGTACCAGTGCCAGTTGATTGGTTATCCATTTTTTAGGTATTATGCCTTTTCAGTATCATAGTCAGACTCTAAAAAATAAGTACAACATGGCAGATGCTCAAAAATAAGGAAGGGCAGAAGTAAGTAATACAGGCAAGTCAATTTGTTGTTGGTAGTGGTGTTAGGACTGTTATTAGTGTCTCTTTTTCTATTAAGTTGTAATTAGGGGTACTCTTGTAATTCCCCTCTTTATTATGTAAGTCAGTGAGATATTCTCTTCTTTTCTCCGCTGTTTCTCTCCTCTCTTCTCCCTCTTCCATTCTAGATGGTAACAGAGCAGGTTTCAAAGAGTTTGAGGCTCAAGTGGATCTTTCTTCCTCTTCTCCTTCTCTGTTCTCTCTGGAAAGGACTGAAACTTACCAAATCTGGAAAGGATTTGATCTGGTAAGGAGTTTTTTTTTTTTGCTTTTCTTTTTTTTTCTCTTGGTCGTAGATGATTATTTGGGTGTTTCTCCCTTAACTTGTGATGGGGTTTTGAGTTTGTGGAGAGGTAGCCCTCAGTTTTTCGCTGTCGTGTGGTCTGAGATCCAATTGACTTTAGGTTGTGCCTAGTTTTATGGATCTCTTACAAAATTTCTGATTAGGTGATCTGTTGCGTTGGGTGTTCAAGAAGTCTTCCTTCACTCAGAACATTGTTCATTCAGAGTTGTATGGTCTGTGAGATCAACTGTTGGGGCTGCTTCTTTCCTTTTTTGGCCTGGTGATGTTTGGAGTTGGTTGTTTACTGATGTTTCTATCTTCTCGAAAGAAGTACTTGTGATAAGTTGTTAGAAGTGTATTGTACCTTAAGTATTTGGTGTGGCAATGTTTATTGAGGCTGTAAACAGAGGAACAGCACTGCTCTTCCTTCTTTTTTTGGTACTGCTAGTTGGTGTAAGTGGGTGGTTCTTGATGTGACTGTTCCTTGGCTTGCTTTGGGCTATGGCTACTGAAAACTCAGTTGTTTCAGAGGTGTCTGGAAATCAAAATATGTTAAGTCAGGTGCTGAGAGTTGGGGTCTACTTGTTGCTATTACTGTTCTTAGTGGACTGAATTATTTGGAGTGGTTAAAGAATGTTAAACTCTATTCATCAAAAAAAGGAGTGTTAAACTGTATGTTGGTTCAGGAGGAAAACTTGGATATTTATCTGGGGACGTTTCTCAACCAAAGGAAGCTGGTTCAGCACGTAATGAGTGGGACCAAGACACTTATTTGCTTTATGTTTGACTCTTGACCTCTATACAGCCTAGTTAGAGGAAAAACTTCATGTGGGCTGATACAGCAAAGGAGGCTAAGGCTACTTATTCTGAGCAGAGGCACTATGCTCATATATATCAGCTTCAAGTAGAATCGTCCACTTGTAAACAGGGGGAGAAAAGTCTGTCCCCGTACCATTCTACCCACACCTCAATGTGGAAAGATGACTATTATCAAACCATTGCTTGGAGGAATGAGTTGGATGCTAAAGACTATAGAAAACATGTAAATCAACGGCTGGTGTTTGCTTTCCTATCAAGTCTTAACACTAGTTATGAGCCCATTCATGTTCAGATATTAGGCAATAAGGAGCTCCCCTCCATTCAGGAAGTGTATCCTCTTGTTCAGTCTGAGGAAAGTAGGGGGATAGCCATGAACCCTCCAAAGGAGGAGCAACAGGTTGTTTTCTTGGCCAAGGGAGGTGGTAGAAGTAAGAAGAGTGGTGACATGGTGAAGAAGACTAAAGTGGACAAAGATAAATCGAGGTGTTCTCATTGTGCTAGGTTTCAACATACCAAAAAGACCTGTTGGATCTTGTTGGCAAGCCGAAGAACTTCCAATATTTCCAAAAAGAAGCAATCACACACAACATCCTGGGAAGAAGTCTAGTTCGGTTAATGTTATTTCTAGTGCCTCATCTCAAGAGAGCATCTCCACAAGTTCTAACTCTAAGGAGGGAATGCTAAATGCTTTGCGTGATCAGCTAGAAGAGTATGGAAGGATTCTCCGTCATCCTCAACCCCTTGGATCATTGATTCTGGGACAACTAATCACATGACTGGTAAGCCAAATATGTTTTCAGTATATCGTTTACTCTTTGGTAGAGATAGAGTAAGGCTAACAGATGGTTCTGACACCATCATTGCTGGTCAAGGCACTATATCTTTACAAAATAGTGTTGACCTTCATTCTGTTTATCATGTTCCAAGATTCCTTACCAACCTTTTATTTGTTAGTCGTATTACCCAATCTTTGAACTGCAATGGCCTTTTTTTTACTTCTATGTTTTTCAGGATTTGACTTACAGGATAACAATTGGTAAGGGGTGTGTGATCTATGGTCTCTACATCTTGGATGTTGTTGCTGGTTTGGAGGTGAATAATAGTATAATACAACAGGTCTTGTGGGTCAATCTGAGAGTCCTTGTAATAAAGCATAGATCTTTCTTTGGCATTATCATATGGTCCACTTGTCCTTTTCACCCTTGAAAATCTTGCTTCCTAAGTTATTTAAGTCAATGTGCACTTTGGGGTATGCACCTCGCCCAGGTCCTAGGCGCACCCCTTTCAAAAGGCACACGCCTGGTGTGCTTGATGCGCCTTGCGCCTCAGCCCAGGCATGCGCCTTTTTAAATTTTTGCGATTTTTTGTTGTTTTTCCCCCATTTGCTAATGGTGTTCATTCATTCATTGCAATAAAATATCTTCTTAAAAGGCAATGAAAGTTATAAAATCATTATTTTTTATGTGAGAAATAAGAATTTCAGACCCTAACATAGACTTGTTCGGACTTGCCTCGAGGAGTGTGGTACAAAGGCAACTCATAGAATCAAGAATGCAATACGTTTTACATCACATTAGCTACTTGAAGCAATGCAATTAAGGAGAAAAAGTGATTGTGGGTTTTACATGCTTGAAAATGCTTTATATGTTTGTTTTTATTTTTAAATGTTCATTTGAATACGCTTTACATGTTATGTTTATGTATTTTAATTTTAGATAATAGGTTTTTTAAAACTTATGTTTATATTTTTTTATTAACATTATGTTTAATATTTTTTGAATTTTTTGCATTTCTTTTATTTTTTAGCATTTTTTTGAATTTTCTGACTTCTTTTTTATTTTTTAGCTTTTTTTGTGTACTCACCTTGCGCGTTGCGCCTCAGGCACAAATTGGCCCTTGTGCCTTGCGCTTTTAAAACACTGATTTAAGTTGGTTTCTGAGTCTCCTCTTCAATGTCCTACTGATGTCATTTTAATGTTTAAGCTATTTTGCATATATAGGTCACTTTAAAATCTAACATGTCAATTGTCAAGCAAACCAAGATAGTTACATGAAAGTGTAATAACTTACATCAAAGAGGTCATTAATACACATTAATGGTATTTAAAAGACCATTGAAATAGTAGTAACTCTTACTTCTATAAAAAACTTTGAATATTTGGAAGGCCATTCATCGGAATCACTCACTGCAGACCTGTTAGAACCATTGAGCTACATTGTGACAACTAATAGTCAAGAGTGAAAAAAAAAATGTATGAGAAAATTAAAACAAGCATAACCAATGATTTCTGTCAGTTGTTCATGATGAACTAAAAGCAGAAGAATAAAGCTCCTACAACATAATGTATTTACATTTTTTTTATCGATGAAGAAAAATTTATTAAAATCAAATCATAAGATAATACAATGAGTCTTCTATAGAAAAGGCACAAAATGCAGCCACAGATTGATTGCAATTAATCCCAAAACAAATGCTGCCTATGCACCCCTTGCTTAGCTAAGTAGTCAGCTATCACATTAGTTGGCCTCCTTTTCCACTGAATCCTTACAGTCATATTGGATATTAGCCATTTGAATCTTTGAATAGCTTCTCTATAGGTCCAATTAATAGTGTCTTGGTTTGCCAGCCAGCCAACTTCCACCTTAAAGTCTCCTTCTATTTACAATTGTTTCACCCTAAAAGAGAAAAGTGTTCCAGAAATGGTATACTATGTATCAAACATAACTATGTAGAAGTTATAGCAATTGTTCTGGCGGTACACATCCAAGTATGTCTATGCATAATCATAAACAATCAGATGGGTCTTGCCCATTGCCTCTTTCAGTCCAGTTAGACTTGTCATGATTCCATTATGGCAAAAATATATACATTTGAGGACAAAAGAGGTCCAGGCTCAGGTAGTGATTAGTGGGAACTAATGAGACCAAATTGCTAATGAGATCGAAAAGAGAACCGGGGCCACAAAGAAATACATACGAGGGTTGTCATGATTTCTGGTACATCGGTTTCGCCTATTAGACACTTACCTCTTGTATTTAGTAACTGCTACTCCCTTAATATAAATAGCACCCGCCATTCCTGAAACACCACAGAACATTTTCTTCATTAAACCCTAGCCAACGCTCTGGAACAGTCCAAAAGTATGTTTTAAGGTTTACACTTAAAACTCACCAAACTGGAATGAAGGAAATGGAGGAGAATCAAGCTCAAGCCACATGTTTTTGCCCTTTCTCCGAGCAGCAACGATGGTCTTGCCAAGGAGAGACGCTTGGAAGTCGGAAGGAGAGACGCCATCTATAACCTTGGTGTCGTCTGCAATAATCGACCTTTTAATCTTTTTGCCCAAACAATTCTCCTCAACTGCCCTCCTCGCTGCTTCTACTTCTGGAAGCTCAGGCATGGTGTCGTGAACAATCTTTTCGCGCGCTTTTTACTTGTCTGCAACTTTGGCGAGTGAAAGAAGGAATACATAGCAAAAGGGCAGGGAAATGATAAAGTATTGCGTGAAGCATCAAGTTGAATGGTCCTACTGCAGATCAGAATTCAGATACACTTGCTTCGTGATCGTTATTCATTCTTACGCTGGGGCACACCGCACAGTCACTAACGATCAGGTACCGAAACCGTCAAGATTCCAGGGCCGTATGATCAGCCATCCGGATCCGGTCCCCCACTTCACGGTCCATGACAATGACAACGCTGCACCCCACTCTCTTGTATAGAAATACTTTCCATCCAAGCTTCCAACCCATGAACGAGATCGGATTCCGTCAGAGCCCGTGCCCATACCGTTACAAGTTCCAACCGCCTTTTGCAACCCTCCATTTGAAATATTCTCCCATCAAATAAATTACACATAAAATGCTCAAAGTCCCTGACCGAAGCCGAACTCCCTATGAACTAACAATGCGGCAGATGATGGACTGGATCATTATCCAGTCCAAAATGAAGTCCATCCGATAAATCAACATGTGCATCTCAAGTGAAAATCTCGGTTTGTAATCGGATCAAATGTTGGATCACCTTAATTCGAGGGGATTAATCCAAGTATTCGAGAATATTGCTAAAAGTTGTTTACGGTTGATGATTGTTGGAAAGATACGCCAAATGGCAGGGGTGGATCCAAAAAATTTGGATAAGAGGGGCCAACTAAATGAAATATAGATGGAGTGGGGGGTCAACCGTTGAGGTGGACAATGGGGAGAGGGGAAATTTTACATTCCGAGCCATAGGGGGGTCATGGCTCCCTAGGTCCCCCCTACCAATCGGCCTATTAAGCTAGGGGTGGATTCGAGTCAAGCCAAATAGTACAAGGCCCGAGCTCAGCTCAAGACTGTTCTATAAGGCTCAAGCTCGAGCTTGAGAACAAACTATATTCTTAAGCTCGAGCTCGGCTTGAGCCAAAAATTCATAAGCTTGAGCTCAGCTCAAGTCAAAAACTTGTAAGCTTTAGCTTACCTTGAGTCAAAAACTCATAAGTTTGAGCTCGGCTCGAAACTAGCTCGATTTCTAAGAAAAAATGTTTTATTAAATTCAAAAATTATATATAAAAATATATTTTTTTATATTTAAAATTTCAAAATTATAATATTTTTATTATGTATATTATTTTCTATAATTTTATTATATATGTATATATATCCGAGCTGGCTCGTGAACCTCACGAGCCAAGCTCTAGTAGGTTCGAGCTCAACTCGTTTCTTAATTGAGAATATGAATTGGGCTTGAACCCGAGCTGAGCTGAGCTCTTCACGAGATGAGCTTGAGTAGCTCGTGAAGAGCTTAGCTCGTTGCCACCCCTAAGGCGATGTTTGACATCGATGCATTTGAGAAAACAACACTATAGCGGTGCCACGTTAGGGAAAAATAGTGTGCTTTAGAAAACGACATTTTATTTAGTATTGTTTTTCAGGAAAAAAAAAACGTTGTTCTAGACTATGCCTTTAAAATTGGGAAAGTGTGGTCTGAAGAAATGCCAAATACAATGTTTTAAAAAAAAATAGCTTATTGCTGCCAACGGTGCAATGATGTGGCATCCCCTTGGGTGTTGGATAATGGAGATAAATGCTAAAAATGGTTATAACATTGGCACCAAACAAAACCAATGTTGTTTTCCCAAAAAACAGCTATGTGGCAAAATCGATGCCAAACAAAAAAAATAGCCATTTTTTTGAGAAAACGATGCAATAGACCCTTATGCATATAGCACCATTTTCTTTGAGAACATCTCTAGAACAACGACATTTATGCCAAACACCTATTAAGACAATCTTTTAAGAGATAGGGTAGATTTCGTAAATTGGAAGGGTGTTGCCAAGGTTCAAAGTATTGGAATATGCCAAGTGTATCAGAAATGAAATTTTAAGAGGCTTATTGGGATACGCCTTGGATATGCATGTGTATGGAGAAAAACTAAAATATGCATAGATACACTTGAAAACAATACATATACTTCAATAAATCATAAAAATACATAAACAACACTAACTATAAGGCCTCAATAGGTGTATATACATTAAATTAATATATTTTAATGGTTTTATGAATAAATATATTACAATTAAATATAATTTCAATAAAAATCATATGCTTAACGATAATTTATAAATTATAATTCTTAAGTTTTAATGTTTTATGGGATGGGAAAACCCAACTCTCCTATGAAACCATAAAACTTGCATTGGCACAATTTCTATGTGAAAACATAATTAATAATTATTTATTATTTAAATAATTATTATTTATTATTCATTTCCAAAAATTATAAAAAATAAATAAACATTATATAGTATATTCAAAAAGTATTTATTAAACAAGAAATTTCAATTGCTTTGTGGATATGATAGATCATCCATAGAATTATAATATATTCAATCATTATGATCAAATGATAAAATATAATTAATTATTTACTTATTTTTTAATTATAAAAAAATAATTATTAAAGAAAAAAATTTAATTGGTCTGTGGATATGATAGATCATCCATAGGATTATAATATATTAAATTATTGTGATCAAATGATAAAATATAATTATTTGTTATTATTATTTTTTAAATATATATTTTAAAGAATAAATTTCAATTGCTCTATGGATATGATAGATAAATCCATAGATCTAAAAATATTTAGTGTTTATAGGTAGAGAAAGAATTACATTTTCAAATTTTTTTTGTTAACTTATATCTTCACCAAATATCTTCATGAAATTTCCATAAATCTATTGATAACACAAAAAAAATGTGATTTTGAATGTAAGAAATGTACATCATATCAACATAAATTTAAACATACAAAAAAAAATCATAAGATATTATAAAAAAATTAAAAAAATACCTATTTTTGGTATATATTTTCAAAATTTGAAAATTATTTTAAAAAATAATGATTCACACTTGTTTCTTGCAAATTTTTGCAAATCTAGCACTTTAGGAATGAAGTTTGGAGTTTTAGAGTCATTTGGGGGTGAAAGAAGGCTTATTTTGGGGGAAAAAAAGCTTGCTTTCCCCTTTTATTTTTTTAGTTATTGGCCGTATTTTTTTTGTCGATATGCTACTAATATACCCTGATACACCCCTGATACGCCCCCAATACGGGTCCAATACGCATGAAAAAGACGAAATGCCCAATTTTCATGTGTATCACGTATCTATTTTTCAAAGATACAATACGATATGCCCCATTTCGTAGGGATGGTTTCTAGTGTGTTTAGTTAAAGTTACATTCTTTGCTTGGAAATGTCTGGTCTTGAAAAATGTCAAAAAGGTTTTCATACCACTAGCAATGTCGTGTGGTTTTTTTTTATGATAATGATCGTGACAATAAATAATACGTTTTCAAAATTTGTACTATTTTTTATATTTTCATGAATACAAAAATTATTATTATTTGTTACATCTATTTTTGTTTCATATGATGAATATGCAATATTAGAGGTGTGCATAAATGTTATATTAAATTTTATTTGCATTTTGTATACTATTGTGTATTTTCATCTTTTTTTTTATTTTTATTCTTATTTAATTATGACATCAATGATTAACATATTTGACCCAAAAGATTGAATTGTTTACTTGCCATTGAACACGAAAACAATGTCATTTTTTGGGTTGGTTTCAAATTTGTATTTTATTGTTATCATCAATAAAAAACAATTATTCATAATTTTCCATTGTTATTTTCCTTTAATATAAAATGTTAGATATATGCCCAAATATTTTTTTTCACATAATTTCTATATTTTTTATGTTTTTATCTTTTTTAATTTTTATTATTTAATTATGACTACATGGGTTGATACATTTGACTTGAAAGGTTGAATTGTTTATCTACCTTCAAACATTTGACCTAAAAGGTTAAATTTTGTATTTTATTTCCATCATTAATAAAAAGTTAAAAACAATTATTGTTGATCATATTTAATTTTTAACATGAAATATAAAGTATTAAGAGATGTGACCAAATGTTTTATTTTTTCATTTTGTTGTATTTTTATTATTTAATTATGAGATCAATGGTTTACACACATGACACAATAGGTTGAACCATTGACCTAGCACCAGAAAAAATAAATAAAATTTTGATTGATTTTAAATTTTATATTTTATTTCCAACATCAATAAAAAATAAATGTTATTTGTCACATTTATTTTTCTTTAATATGATTAATATAAAATATATATAAGTGCATAAATATTTTTACGAACTTTTTATTAGTAAATAGTTTTTACAAAATGTATATATCATTACAGTGTTTTTGCGTTTTTATCTTTTTTATTTTTTATTTAATTATGATTCAAAGGGTTGACACATTTGACTCCAAATATTGAATTGTTGGCCAGCCACTATGAAAATGATTTTTATTTTTTGATTGGTTTTAATTTTATATTTGATTCCAATATTAATAAGAATAATTAACATTTAACACACTTATTTTTCTCTAATACGATTAATATAAAGCATTAGATATGTGCCTGACTTTTTTTACATTTTATTACTTAACTCTATTTTAAAAGATTTTATTTAATTATGGCATTATATGTATTGCCCCATTTTGACATAGATGATTGAATTGCTTATTCACCACTAGGATGGAAGAATTGAATAATGGTTCTGTTTTTTGTTAATTTTAAAAAACAATTACTTTATATCATTAAAAGTATTGAATATATATAACTAATATAATTTATTGGTGAAAAATAGCTTGAATATATTGAAGCATAAAAAAAGAATATCTTGATTATACGATTAGGAATTAATACCCTAAATTGATCAAGACTTTATGAGAGGAATTAAGTGATGCCTTTAAAGCTAACAAGTAGTGCATGACACATTAATTCACCCAACCACATGTGGATTTTAGTAAACTACTACATGCTATAATCTATATTTGCTTCTCACACCGACCTTGTAGCATGTTCCACCACGTATTGGGAACATATGCCATCAATAACAACACACTACACACACATGTATCAATGTGCTGTTCGGACATTTTGTGAGGAGTGCTATGTGAAGAATTGATTTGGTCCCTAGGTCTGTTAATGATACCTGAAAAATCTGAGGTCTGGTTTGACATCCAATATAATTATATTAGATTCAAATGAAATGTTTATGTAATCAGATCAGACTTGGGTTTAACTCCATCCAATCATATTAAAATCTAAATCCAATTATATCATAACACTTTTTAAATATATAATTTTATATAGTTATTTTTTAAATTATAAAAAACATATTTTCATATATTACCTTATATACTTATCTTGTCAATGATTATAACATCCTATTGATCTTTTTAGTATTATCTTGAGCTATAAATCTCTTGAGGTGTAAACCTAAGTATTGTTCATTAATTATAGTCTAATATTTATAATTTGTTCATTTAGTTATGGTTAATATGAAGCTTCTTTTTTTTTTTGACTCCACTGGAAAAGACAAGTTAAGCATGTTGGGGTGATAGTAGTATTAGGAGATTCCTGTCCACATCCATCATTAATTAATGGTAAAATTTATCAATCATCAATAGTAAATCCCAATAACAAGGAATTTATTCGCTCTTGTATCCTGAATATGGATTATCCACCACTATAAATATAGAGAAAGAAACTTTGTAAGTCCTCTTTCATTTAAGTCTTTATTTGAGTTTTTTTTTTCTTATTTCTTTTGTTAGTATTAAGGATGTGCATGGTCTTTTGTTAGTATTAAGCATAGTACTTATTTGAGGATGAATTTGCTTTCATCCTAATTATCATGCCTTATAAGTATATTTCTCTTGAGGCTCAGTTTGGAAGGAGCAAAATATGTACTGTACAAATATATATAAAATAATACAAAATGCAAGGTTTTGTGGTCTACATATTTGTATTTATACTCTTTCCAAATAGAGCCTGAAATTCACTCCAAATGCATGTTCTTGCTTTTTATTCTAAAAAACATGTTGCAAAAACTTACTTTGCCAAAGCCATTTTACAACACAAATTACAACGCAAAAGCTAAAATGTAAGCTTCTATTTTAGACTTATATACATAACACCTTAATATCAACAAAAACATATTCAATGTTAACAACAACGACAAAAAAAAATGATAGTACATTTGTATCATCATTTGTATCAACTATAATGTTCGTTGCTTGAATTTCACTTTGGATTGTCCACGCTTGGAGTTGCCGATAAATCTCAATGAGTCTATATCATTGTTTGCCGTGTCATGCATTACCATTTGATTGATCCGCCAAGTTTCATATTTATCTATTGTTTGGTTAAGAAATATTAAAAAATAAAAAATAGCTCTAATAATTTTGATAAAATGGTTTGACTATGATATTAAAAAAGGTACAGAGGGGATCAGTGATGAATCAGGTGGTATTCACCAAAATTTATGAGGTGCTCTGATTGGTCAAAGATCTTTTGACCTAAACTGGGACCTCATACGCAAATGGAGTAAAGCCTGAAAGGAAAATGTTCATTTGAATTCTCACTTTTTTTAATTGAAAAAGCAACTACTACAGTACTACATACCTTTTAGTCTATTATATTGACCATTAATAAAAATGGGAATGGTAATCGTCCCACTCATCATTCTAATTTTTATTTTCAAAATTACCCTCATTATTTATTATACCATTTATATGCTTTACTCTTGTAACTATGTTTATTAATTTATTTTCCTAAAAATCAACAATGAGGGGTAATTGTAGAGGTGTAAATCGGGCCATGTCACCCATGGCCCAACATGGTTTGGCATGATTTTGAGTCGGCCCTGCCTGACATAGCACAATCGAGCGGGCCATGCCGCCTGTAGCCCTTATGCTGGCATGGCCCAGCTTGCAACACGACGTAGTATGATCCATATGTATTTTATATATGATAATATAATATGTATATTATAATAATTATATTATGTATTAATATATATATATATATATAATATTTTATTATTGCATATATAAACAACTGTATACATCAAAATTCATATAAAAAAATTAAAATATTTTTTAATTTTTGTATATATTTTTTATTTTATGTTAAAATTTTCAATATTTTTTCAAAAATTTTAAAAAACATGACTTAGCCTAGCCTAAGGTACGACCTGTGGACTGGCATGGCACGGGCCAGTGCGGGCTCGAGACGTGGGCTGTGCCGAATCGATCCCCCCAAAATATCCTAGGGGAGGGAAGCACAACTTGACTCGTCCCGCGGGCTGACACATCACGTGCACTTTGCACGAGCCGCATGCGGGTTGTGCCATATTTTTCCAGCATGGCTCGATTTTACACCTCTAGGTGGTTAATTGGAAGATATGTAAATAGAAATAATGTAGCTTTTTAGATACTTGGAAATAATGGAGTTTCAAGTGTTTTTCTCTTCATTTTCGATCATATTCAATCCTTTTCATTTCATCTCAAAAAGTTTCAACAACAATATATGCCAAAATCATACTCAATATCATCTTTATCACAATTGCAAAGTTCTATTATCTATTTCACTCTTTTAAGTTATGAAAATGCAATAGGAGTTTTGATTTCACATCATGCTTTAGTTTAAAATTGTGTTTCTTTGATAATTATTTCCATTTAATTAATTTTAAGCAATTAGGGTTTTGGTTTATAAGTTTCAAGCACTTTTCATCTTTGGGTTTAAATCAATGTTTAATCTTGTGTCTTTAGCAGGCTTACATTTGCCCAAATCAAGTTTGTATTTGTAATTTTTAAGCATTTTTCTGGTGTTTTGTAATTTGTAAGTTTTCAAACACCTAATTCTCTTAACCATCAATGAAAGACACTGTAAAAATACCAAAACTTAGTGCTTGTTCTACATGAAGATCCAAGTTGTTTACTTTCAACATCCTACACTAGAAAGTTGAGGTCAAACCCCCCTATTGCTAGGTTCTTTAGTTGAACTGAACCTATGCCACACCATTCCAATTAGGATCAGTCATTGGATTTTAATTTATGGTTGGTTCCATAGTCCTCTAAGCCATTGTGCTAATTTTGTTATATAGAGTTTTTTGCGTACTTATATACACAGATTACATTATATGTCTAATGGAATCCTTAATCATGTTTTAAGTCAGCTTTGTTTTCTTTAACATTACCACTCACACTCAATTAGGATGAAGTAATTGAAATATGATTTTATTTTAGGACAATCAAATAGATTAGCACTAACACAATTGAAGAATCAAACAAGTGGCCACACCTAACTTGGATAAGATCTATATCTGGTTGTGGTATCATTCATTGGATCAAATATCCTGTGCATTGCACGTACCATTCTACTAGTTCTTATGAAAAAAGAGAAATGAGAAAGTATTTAAGGGCCTTCATACAAGGCCACGATTTTTTGCCCATAAAGTCCATTTCTTTATACAAGAATACATTGAACTAATTTTACCCTTATCGTTAACTTCCATTAAAATCCGTACATATGTAACATTGTATGACTTATAATTTTTTTTAAAACTCAATATTACCCTTCACCTAAAACCAAAGCTTGCCTAAAAGTAGGGTTCCAAAGCTCATATGAGGGGTTGAGTTAACCTTTGTTACTGATGGATTTAATTTAAAAATGAGTGGTTCTCATGTTTGAAGTCTCAATTGATGGATCTTGTTGAGGTATTGAGGAATGAGCGAGTCTTTACAATTGATACAGAACAGCATAGCCCACATTCCTTTCTATGTATAATCTTCGATGCTATTGCCTTTTTTGGTACACACTATATGAACCACTACATCTCGTGCGACCCTTAACTTTGAATGGATTTCCATTCAAAGCTTGCCTTTAAATGGTGCACAAACGTCGAATGTTGCAATGGTCGCTGACGTACTACATCCATGTTTGGTTTTTCTTCATTCTATACATCTCCTTCACCTCCTCTCACAATGTTCAACCCAAATAAGATTATTACTAGCAGAGGGGCCCCTGTTTTGTAGGGTTGGATTGGAATTATAACATTGCTATTTGCTACACCACAAAAGGCAATGGTTTCTTAATAAGAAACTTGCAATTATAAGTACTCAAGCCTTGAAACTCATATAAAGAGATCATTATGTGCTTGTTTTTTAAATTTTTCTTTAGCAAAGCATCTCATATAAAAGAACATGATTATATAGTGATAGTTTTGAGTTCTACTTCATAATTGTCATTTGTTTCACATCGAGAATTCCCAATTGACCTTGACAATAGGACTGTTCGGCATGAGAACCGTCCAGACAATAGGTTCTGCTTTACCCAAACCCAGTCCCTACCAAAAAATCATTGAATCGATCAACAACCCATAGACCTGGGCGTTCGAACGTTGACCTGTTCAACGGTTTTTTGGCCATTTTTATTTTTATTATTTTTAATTTTTGTTGTTAGAATGGGTCATCTATTCGAACCGGATGGTCGAACCGTCGACCTGGAAATCGGTGACCATAATGGTTTTGTTTTCGGATCATTTTTTTGTAGATGCCAATAATTAGGTGAAAGAACTTTGTAGTTATAGTCATAGGGAGGGTGAACATTGCAAGGGATTCCAAAACCTTGAAAGATAAATCCAAAGTGACCTTAAACAAAGAAAAAAAATGGTGGTAAATCCACCAAACTAGAAAAACCAAGGAAAAAAAATCAGAAAATCGAGTCTAAAGTTTTGGTTTGAGATGGAGCTAAACATACGTACACGTCAAAGAAAGATGCAAAGCAGATTGTCTTGTAAGAAAAAAAAACATTGCACAAAAAAAAACCAAAGAAAAAACAAAAAGGAAGAAATAAAATGGTGGTAAACCCTAGACCGTTTTGGAGGATCTTGAAGAAGAAGACCAAATGCAAAAAAAAAAAAAAAAGTAGAAATGAAAAAAAAAGGAACATATCACACACGCTTGAATAAAGCCCATAGTAGAAGAAAGATTTGAATAGTGAAAATCCAAAAGCATAAAAAAAAACATGGTTTTCGAACTGTCATTGACCCGAATGGACAAACATTTATGCCTGAGAACTGTCCAAGCAATCGGTTCCATTTTACCCCAATCCCAGTCCTTGGCAAAAAACCATTGAATTGGTCAATGACCCATTGACCCGGGTGATCGAACCGTTGACCCGTTAACCCATTCAATGGTTTTTGGCCATTTTTTATTTTTTTTAATTGGGAACCATCCAATCAATCGATTCCGTTTTATCCCAATTTCGATTCTTGGCCAAAAATAGTTGAATTGGTCAACGACTCATTGACTCAAATGGTTGACCCGTTCAATGATTTTTTGCCGTGTTTATATATTTTTGTAATTTTTATTGTCAAAATGGGCCGCTTGTTCGAATCGGACGATCGAACTATCGACCCGAAAATCAGTGGCTAGAACGATTCCGTTTTCAGGTCATATGAGTCACACACTCGAATGACATAACACGTATGATACTGCTTAATGGACCTCACATACTCAATTTTTTGCTTGTAATTTTTGTTGTCAGAACAGGTTGCCTGTTTGAACCAGATGGTCGAACTATTGACCCGAAAACCAGTGGTAGATAAGATTCCTTATGTTTTATTTCTTGTAATTTGAGAATTTTCAATGAAGAATCTTAAAACCACCCCTTTCTACATAAATTGCATCCCAAGTATGTCGTGTGTAGGTAGTTAACAGTAATCATACTCAGGCCGCCTGTATTTTCTAGTCAACTAGTTTATTGCTTCTCTTCTTCTTGCCCGATTGTTTTTGCTTTTTGTTATGTTCTTCTTTAACTAGCCATAAAAGTTTCGAAAGAATGACCAGATACAGGTAGGGCTTATTTGGGAAATCTTGAATGAAAGAAGGAAAATCTACAACTGTCGAATACAAGGCACTACCCCACCACTACAACTCCTCTCCTATCGCAATCTCTCTCTCTCTCTCTCTCTATTTATCTATCCCTCCCACTCTCCCTCCCTCCCTCTATCTTCCTTATCTCGTCCTTTGCTTCTTTGCATCAATGCCACCACCACTACAACTCCTAACAACAACAACATCTTTTCCCACTCTCTCAATCTCCCCTCTTTCTTTCTCTCAGCTGATTTGAAGCACAAGGTTCCGACAATCTTAGGCATGGAAATGGAGAGCTTCGGAGGATCTGAAGCACATCCTTTGGAAAATAGGCTGGACTCGTCTCACCTTTGCTATTGTGGTTTTCAGCCCCTTGTTGGTAATGGTGGTGGTGGTGGTGCTGCCTTCACCGGTGGGGTAGGTGGAACCAAAGGAAGCAAAATTGCCTTAAGTTTCATTGTGGTTGTTGTTGGGATTTTGCTCTCTACATAATAACAATGAAGCTGATGAGGAAGGTCTCAGCAGGGGATTTGCATATGGTGCTGTAGTCGTAGTAGAGGAGAATGGTGAGAGATCAGAGGTGGAGGGGGTTGTTGTCGTTGCCACTCGAGAAACCATATATGAATACTAATTGACAACCTTCTCAAAACTAGGAATGGCAACGGGGCGGGTTCAGGATGGGGATCATATTCCTTGTCCTCAACCCCGATTATAAAAGTAACCTCTGTCCCCGATCCCCGCCGGGGATAAAATTTGTCCTCCATCCCTGATCCCCAACGGGAATGGGTTCCCCGTGGGGACTTGAATCCCATAATTTTTTAGGTAATAGTATTTATTTGAAAAATAAATAAAAAATTTAAATTATTAATAATTTTTTAAATATGTTTTGATATATATATATATAATATAATAATATATATACATAATCGGGGGCGGGGCAGGGCGGGGACCTCAATCCCTAACTAGGGGCTTCTCTGTAAATTACTAAAGTTTAACTTAATGAAATAGAATTAAGGGAGTAAGAGAAGGTATTATGTTAGAAAATCTATCTCTGAACCCAAGTTGCCGCCACCTTCTTCTTCTTCTTCTCTCCTCTTGGACTATGATTTCTACAACTTTCTTTTGAATTTTTGCAACTTTCTAAACAATTATTTCTTCTCAAAATGTTGTTTTTCTTCTTGGTATCAGAGCAGTCTCGTTTTTCCCTTTTTTTTCCCATACACAGTGTGTATGGAGAACTGAATCGTATGAATAGTTAAAGAAACCTATTTCAACCCAGTTATTAGTGGTTTCTAGAGAAAAGGGGTCTGGTTTTGTCGTCCTCTTGACAGATTCAAGTGGACTGCCCAAAACCCTAATTTTTTGGAGAAATCCGATTATGGGCCCCATAGGGAGTTTGACCTGGGTGCTCAGTAACTGAAGGCCTTCTCATTCTTCTTCTTGAAGATCGAATCAAGTGGGTTGGTGTTTTGTGAAGTCTACAAGGAGAGGTTGAGTTTTCTCTGTTTATCCTGGCTTTCGGGTGTGACGCAGGTTATTGGTACGGCTGCATAGAGGTTGACTCACAAAACAATTTTTGTTCTATCTTCATTTGTTGTTATTCGAAGTTGTTTGAAGTCATTTTTTTGAAGTATTTAAGAAGATAAACTCCTCAGACTTTGAAAACAAGCATGCTGCTGAATTCAGACAAGTTCCGGGAGCCTCTGTAGACTCTCTACTGGTTCTGACTACAATCAAGCTGGATGGAACTAATTATCTGGCTTGGTCACAATCAGTAAAAATTCATATTTGTAGTAGAGGCAAATGGGGTTTTATCTTCGGGAACAAAAAGACTCATCCAGAAGATGATCCATCATATGAAAAAATGGATACAATAAAATTATATTGTTATTGGATGGCTTGTGAAATCAATGCAACCACAGATTAGTCAACACTATTTGTGGATGAATTCAGCAAAAGAAATTTGGGATAGTATTGTTGAAACATATTCCAAAAAATTAAACGTGGCCAATGTTTACAAGTTGAGAAATGATGTGAAGAATTTGAGATAGGGGGAGAAACCATTAATATCAACACTGAAGTCTTTATAGCAAGAAATCAATTTGATAGAACCTATAGCCTGAGACACCTCTAAGGATGCTGAGACCTACAGAAAACTGGCTAAGAGAAACAGGGTGTTTGAGTTCTTGACAGGGCTAAATCCAGAGTATGACATTACAAAGCAAAATATTTTATCCAATGATAGTGGCTCACTGTCTCAAGCATATGCCTTGGTAAGTAGTGAATAAAGCAGAAAACTTGTCCAGGTCCAAGGGACTAGTCTAAATGATCACTTTGCTAATACGGGAGTGAAACCCAAGGGGGTTGCAGGTACTCCAAGTAGCTCAGAGAAGAAAGAGATTATTTGTGAGTACTGTAAATAGCCAAAACACACTAAAGACAAGTATTGGAAATTGCATCCTGAGCTCTTACCACTTCGGTTTCAGAAGAAGTCTGATAAAATAAAGGCAAGGAGTGCCAATGTTGTTGTTGATCCAGATAGTGACAGATACCAAACTGAAGAGATGGTGGCTAGTGAGCAGTTAACAGCTATGAAGGCAGAGTATGAAGAGTTTGGGAGGATGATCAGTCACCTAGAGGGTGTGACCACTCCTTCCAACCCTCCAGGAAATTTAACATCTTCTGCATTTGCTCATTCAGGTATACGGGCTTCTGCCAATCATGCAACCATTTCAGGTAATTGTAGGATCCCTTGGATTATTGATTCTGGTGCTTCTGATCATATGACCAGCCTTTCTACTTTGTTTGTTTCATATGATTTACTTCCTAGACGTGACAAAATCACCCTAGCCAATGGCTCTATTGCCCCTATCTCCAGCAAGGGAACCATCAAGGCTACAGATTTCTTGGTTCTTCCTTCTGCTCTTCATGTACCCATACTAAATTCAAACTTGTTATATATAAGTAGCCTAACTAAATCATTAAACTGTTGTGTAACCTTCTTCCCTTCCTACTGTATTTTTCAGGATCTGGAGTCTCAAAAGGTGTTTGGGAGTGGCTGTGATGCGAATGGAATATATCTGCTGGATACTCCTGGATAGTGCCATGAACAACCTGGAAAAGCTGCTTTTGGGTCTACATCTACAGAGTCTATTAGTCGAGTCATGTTATGTCATTTTTGTTTGGGTCATCTTTCTTTTTCTGCATTAAGACATTTATTTTCAAAACTATTTAAGGGAATTAGTTTGTCTAGTCTTCATTGTGAGTCTTGTGAACTGTCAAAACATTGTAGAAACAATATCCTTTGAGTAATAAAAGATCTTCTTCTCCTTTTAATATTGTGCACTCTGATGTATTGGGGCCTTACCACTTACCTTCTATGGGTGGCAACAAATGTTTTATCTTATTTATTGATGACTTTTCTCGATTCGCTTAGATGTTTTTGATGAAGTCCCATGATGAAGTTCCAAGACTTGTGAGGCAATTCCATGAATTTTTTATAACCCAGTTTGATACCATAATTAAAGAATTAAAATTTTTAGATTTGACAATGCAAAAGAATATTTTGAGAAAAACCTGACCTGTTATCTCACTGATTTAGGGGTTATTCATCAAAGCTCCTATGTTAGGACCCCAGAACAGAATGGAATTGCTAAAAGAAAAAATAGACATATTATTAAAGTTACAAGAAGTATTCTATTTGCCTCACATGTCCCTACGAACTTTTGGGGTGATGTTGTTCTCACTACTACCTACCTTATAAACTGTATACCATCCAGGGTTTTAGGGTTTAAGTCTCCTTTCAGTCTTTGGCTAAACTTGTTATGTATATATCCCAAGTGTCCAGAGACATCAATTTGAACAAAAAGCACACAAGTGTATCTTCCTTGGTTATTCCCCCACATAGAAGGGTTACTGTTGTTTTGATCTAAAGACTGACACTCGGTATGTCTCAATGGATTTCACCTTTGATGAGCTTTCTTCCTTTTAGGTTCTTCTCTGAAGGGACATTGTCTAGAGGGGGAGGATTTGTCATAGGAGTTTGTTTTTCCTCTTCCTATCCTAGTTGAGTCTTTTGCTGAGTCTCTTCCTCCTTCAAATGAGTTAAAGGAGGATCAATCACTTCACTTTCATTCCAGTGTTCCTATTCATCATCCTTTACCTCATCGTCCTCTTTTTAATCCCAGGTTGTACCAACGACAAAGAAAAAAACATGATCAGATTATTTCCCCTCCAACACATGAGCCTTATGCACTTCCAGTTACAGATGAGACAACATGTAGTGTTACAGCCCCTTTGGAGCCATCCTTCCTAGACCTTGATATCCCCATTGCTATTAGGAAAGGAAAAATGAAGTGTACTGCACATTGCATTTCCAAACACTTTTCTTATAGTTTGCTCTCTCTTTCATATTTTGCCTACATTTATTCTATTGCTTCTAACCCAATTCCCAGGTCTGTGTTAAAAGCTCTTACTATTCCATAATGGAGGGATGCTAATGAGAACAGAAATTGATGCCCTGCACAAGAATGACACTTAGGAAGTGGTTGATTTGCTTGAAGGGAATGATCCGGTAGGCTGTATGTGGGTTTTTACTATGAAATATCATGCCGATGACACCATTGAAAGGTGGATAAGTTAGTTGCAAAAGGTTGTACACAGACATATGGGATTGATTATCTGGAGACCTTTGCCCTTGTTGTCAAGATGACTTATGTGAGAGTTCTACTATCTTTGGCTACACACTCAGACTGGCCACCTTATCAATCGGATGTAAATAATGCATTTCTGAATGGAGAGTTACATGAGGAGGTCTATATGTCTCTTCCTCTAGGGATGTATGAAACAGATATGAAAGGAAAGATATGCAGACTGAACAAATCTCTTTATGGACTCAAATAGTCCCCTAAAGCTTGGTTTGAAAGGTTTAGGACTGCCCTTATTAGCTTTGGCTATGTATAGACATAGTCTGATCATACCCTCTTTGTAAAGAGGAGATGATCCTTGGTCGTTTATTTGATTGTGTATGTTGATGATATTGTTGTGATTGGTAATGATGTCTCAGAGATTAATGATCTCAAATCTTTCCTTCATACAGAGTTTGAGATAAAAAATATGGGAGAATTAAGATACTTTATTGGCATAAAAGTTGCTAGATCCAAGGATGTGATCCTTATCTCTCAAAGAAAGCATGTTCTTGATTTGCTCTCTGAAACAGGAAAGCTGGGTGCTAGACTAGTTGCTACTCCTATCGATATGAGCCATAAACTCTTTGCTTCAGATGGAATATTGTTAGAAGATAAGGGAGTCTTCGAGAGACTACTTGGAAAACTTCTTTATCTATGCATGACTCGGTCAGACATTGCATATGCTGTCAGTTGCATTGGTGGCAGATAATATTGTCTCTTGGAGAAGAAGAAACAATCAGTTATTGCTCGATCTTCAGCCGAAGTAGAATACAGAGCCATGGTTCATGGAGTTTTTGAAATATTTGTGGCTTAGATCCTTGATGGAGGAACTAACTATTGAGCACGATAAGCCAATGATGTTATACTATGATAATTAAGCCGCCGTCAACATTGCTCACAACCCAGTGCAACATGGCAGGACTAAGAATATTGAAGTTGACAAACTCTTCATTCGAGAAAGAGTGGCTTTTGGAGAAGTGTGTCTATCTTTCATCACCTCTAAAGGATAGTTAGTTGATTTTCTCACCAAGGGCATTCCCAAGGCTAAACTTCAGCATGATATTGGCAAGTTTGGCATGATTGACATCTATGCTCAGTCTGAGGGGGAGTGTAGAGAAGATGAGATGAATGACTCATAGGCTATTTATCATTTTTATCTTTTATGTTCTTTGTTGTAATGGGCCTTAATCTAGGCTTTATTCTTTCTTATGTTATGTCTTTTTAATTTCTGCCCAATTAGGGGCTTTTCTATAAATTACTAAAATTTAACTTAAAGAAATAGAATTAAGGGAGTAAGAGAAGGGATTATATTAGAAAATCTCTCTCTAAACCCAAGTTGTTGTCACCTTCTTCTTCTTCTTCTCTCCTCTTAAACTTTGATTTCCGCTATTTTCTTTTGAATTTTTGCAACTTTCTAAACAATTATTTCTTCTCAAAAGGTTGTTTTTCTTCTCCATCTCTACTTGAAATCTTTAAGATGTAACCTTATAGACCCATCTTGATCCCTAATTCACAGCCATCAACGGGAAAGGAAGATGCACTATAGGACACACACACACACAAAGAGAGAGAGAGAGAGAGAGAGAGAATCTTACATGGACAAAAGAGGCAGGGAGAGTTTATGTTGTGTTTTGTATATGTTATTAACTCATTATGTCCATGTGTTATATTTAAGTACCTGTTTGTTTATTGGATTTTGAGAAGGGAGAAAGTTGGTTAATGGGATTTTGGTTTTCATTAACCAAGATACTATTTGTTTTCTTTTTTCAATTATTATATGGATTAATGAAAAATTTATTTTCCTTGTATACTTATTAGTTACCTAGGTAAGTTAATTTTCCCATCTAGGGGTAAATTGGTAACACTTTGATGAGACAATATTGCTCGTATAATGACTTTTTTATGGTTAAAATGATGAGACATGTTAATTTTTTTAAAACAAATAAATGAACTTAATTTATATAATAGCCCTGCCAAGTTAATATGAGCATCCATGCATCATTCCGGATCCGGTGCGTTTGGATTCAAAGAGATTCCATTAAAATTTTGACACGTCCGTTCAACTAGCCATGACCTGCAACTGATTGAAACTTTATGATTGTTAATAATGTTTCTAAATAAAAAAACAAATGGATTATTAGTAATTGGCGAGGTTGTGTTCGGCTATGGCGACGGAGGGTGAGAGAGAGTGGCGTGACTCGTTCAGGTCCTCACCCAAGGGGGAAGGGGATTGCCCCACCTTGATATCCTCGATCATCTTCGCCACCTCCGACATCATCAGCCTCTTCTCCGCTTTCTCTGCCACGCATGCCACCCCTATGTACAACATCGCCATCATCTCCTCTTCTATGTTCTTGTACTTCAGAAGCTCCGGGTCAAACACCTCCGCCGTCCACTCATCCCTCACCACCAACTTTACCCACTTGGGAAGATCCACTCCCAGCTCCTCCACCCCCGTGGTCGAATTGGGGAGCGATACTGCAATGAGAGCCTCCCTATCAACACCTCCGACAGTAAAACCCCAAAATTGTACATGTTTGCCTTCTGAGACAGCCTCTTCGTCTCCCCTGCTCCGACGTGCTATACCCTCCCAATCTCACCATGGCGTGGACTGGGCTCAGAAGTAGAGCCAACCTGAAATCAAAGATGCAACCTATGCCATTCTTGTCGAGGAGGATGCCATGCGCGTCGGTCTGAGAGTGAAACTGAAGGAGCGCGTCCGTGCCATTGGGGGGCAGAGCACCACTGGAAGCAGACAACAAGTGCGGGAGAGAGACAACAGAGAAGATGAAGGCGAAGGCATGAGCCTGCATTTTGGGCAATGGGCACTCGCCTTGCCAAATTTTTTGCTTTGATTTTGAATCAGGATTCAGGAGAGAAGCAGGAAGACCACTCCGACCACGACGAGTTGTACTTTGTCACAGAAACCCCTCTCCCTCTATCTCCCTCCCTCTATCAGCGATTTCCGTCTATTTTTGTAGGGCTTTCCTCTCCCAAGCTCCGGCCGTTGTCGACAGACCGAGAGAGAAATTAGACTTTTGGCACACAACATGCTCTTTTGCAACATCGAAGGCATCACAAATGGTTTCCATCTGTGTCTTGAGGTCGAGAAATTTGTGGAGAAGTTGATTTCAGTGTAGAGTTTCTCAGGAACATATTCCCCAAGATCGAATGGAAGGTTCTTGTCGATGCCGCTCGATCCATGGGCTACTCTCAACTTCCCGACGAGGTCGATTCATTCATGCTTGACTCTGACGACTTCCTGAAAAAATTCCATCACGCCCTACTCGCTTCACCTTCTAATCTGCCCGGAGGCCGGTCGACACTTCCCGGTCAAAACTGAAAAGCCGTGTCAAAACTTAAACAATCATTCATTTTTGGCAGCCATTAATTTTATATTTATAAATATTGTTAACAGTTATAAAGTTTCGATCGGTTGCAGATGGACAGTTAGCATATATTGATCCCATTGGCAATACCATTAATTCTTACGTAATCGAGCATTTATCAAAGTTAACTCTAATTTAATACCCTATTCACAGTGGAATTGGTCAGAAAAAGTGGGGGGCAATCTCAATCTTAAATTATAAATAGCTTTGTTTAGGAAGAAAGAGCTAATTTTTTATTTTTATTTTTCCATAATCACATTACAAGGAGTTCATACACACTAACATTTGACCGCAAGAAACCACAAGCTCTTAAGAAAATATCATTCACTTGTTTGCTATCTACAAACACTGGGATTCAAACTTTTTCAAGAAGATTAAACCATTGCAAAATATCATTCTTAAAAAAACATCATTCACAATTGATCAAGCATAAAGCCTGGAGTGAAAAAATCTACATAAATTATAAGAAAATCTACATTGGTACTTCAAGAATTACGAGAAATACATTAATGGCCCTCGTCTTCATCGAATTTGATCGTTAATTAGAGGTTGTTCACGTTATCAAAAAAGAACTAAAGAGAGTTCAATTCTCTTTTTTTTTTTTATAAATTTATTTTTATAATTTATCTCTATATTTTATGTTAATTAAATATACAAAATTTATAAGGTAAATTTCTTAAACTACCCATTATGCTTTAGTTAATTGACTAAATGTACCCTTACTGTTTGAAAATTGACTAACGCTATCCTTATTGTTTTTTACAATTGACTAACTCTACCCTTACCGTTAAGGTTTGTTAACTTTCTGTTACATGCGATATAATATGACTAATATATTTATCAAAAATTTCAAAAATACCCTTCCCACCTCCATTCCTAAAATACCATATTCATAAAATACCATCCTAAAACCTTTCCGTTGTGGACAGACGATAGATACAGTGGTTTGAGTATGAGTTTCGCTAGAAACCAGTAGACGAGTAGACGAATGGAGATTGATCAAGTTGTTAATCTCCATCTGTGGGTAATGTTTAAATCGAAATTTTACCAAAAAACTCATTAATTGTTGGGGAGAGAGATAACTGAACAGTTGATCCGTAACGGAAGATGATGAATAGTTGATCCGCCGACATCCGAGCCCTTCGTAGATGAATAGTTGATATGAGATGGAAGACGATGAACTGAAAACGATAGCATCATCTCAGCATCGAAGAGCAGCGGCGAATCTCAACAACGAATCTCAGGCATCAAAGAGATCACCCTCACCTCCGAGCCCTTCACAGATCCCTGCCATATCTAGCACCACGCGCGCGACACTTGTCTTCAGTGATGGTTTTCTGCTCGGATCACTTCCACGACTTCAGCTACGGGTTGGTTTTCCACTCGTCTTCAGTGACATGTTACCGGTGGCTATCAGAAGTGGCCGCTCGTCATCCGTGCTTTACCCTTATCAGAGCTCGTCTCCCGTGCTCTACACATGTAACAACACCGAAAACATGCTCACCAAAGTTACTATAGTTGCCAAACAGAGCCCTGAGCCCCACCAAGGACTCTGGGTCTCCGTCAGATGCAACTACAGTGAAATTCCTTGGTTATAGTGTTTTACCCTCTACCCTTGTCGCCAATTTAGTCTCACAGACGACGAGAAAATCTTGGAAGACCATTATTGCAATCGATGGGGATTGTGTTTAGCAATACTAGATGTAGCTACTGTGAAAAGCCCCGGATGCAGCTCTAGTTGAGCGTTTTATCACAATCGATGGGGATTGTGTTTAGCAATACTAGATGTAGCTACTGTGAAAAGCCCCCGATGCAGCTCTAGTTGAGCGTTTTATCACAATCGATGGGGATTGTATGTTTAGCAATGCTAGATGTAGCTACCGTGAAAAGCCCCGGATGCAGGTGCAGTGGAGCGTCTTATCGCAATCGACAGGGATTATGTGTTTAGCAATGCTAGATGTAGCTACTGTGAAAAGCCCCAGATGCAGCTATAGTCGAGCGTTTTGTCGCAATTGACGGGGATTGAAGACTGTCCACGTAGACGCAGATTCTAACCACTCGTTTAAGATTTTCCTTTGTCAAATATCTCTAATGAGAGGTTTTCTCGTTGCAAGAATCCTAACCATGGCTCGTTCTCGGGATCCAAGTCTTCATAGTTGTGTTATTCTGCTAAGGACGAAAGAGAAGCTAATCTCTCACACTATCACTCTCTCTCCTCCTCTCCTTCATTCTCTCTTCTATGTTTCATCACTCTCTCTTTTTCCTGCGTGTTTTGGCCAGACCAAGCGGCGGAGAGCAGCAACGGATCTATCCTATTTCTCTTGCTGAAGCTCTTCGAAAGCCGTTGACCACTACAACATTTTACGGTTGCTGAAGCTTTCATGTTCTGATACTCTGCCCATGAACCCAATAACGATGGAAAAAAGAGAGAGAAAGAGAAAAAAATAAGAGTTTTGTAGTCATGGGAAATAGGGGTTAACCGGCTTTACAGTAGTGGAAGATAGAGAGTGGGCGTAACAATTCCGCTCAGGGAGATGATTGTCAAGCAAAAATATATCTACAGGATAAAATAGTCATTTTATTTATTTGTAACGAAAATTAGGAAATGTTAATAGTAAGGAAAGTATTAATCAATTGTAAGAAATAGTAAGGATTGTGTTAGTCAATTTTCAAACCGTAAGAATATATTTATTCAATTGGCTAAACTATAAAATTAGTTTAAAAAATTTACCCAAATTTATATTCCCATGCAGTTACCAAGTATTTTCTAAAAAACACTTACCCAAATAAATTACTTTCGGAAAACCTAATGGGCCTAAAAGAAAAATCTGATGCCGGAAAAACATAATACGGGAAAGGCTTTAACGGTTTGATCAATCAAAACCCCTACTAATTTTGATTTTGATAAAAAACAAAACCGATTATTTAGAATTCTTACGAGCAAATTCGATTTTAACTGAAATAATCAAATAATCGAACAGAAATTTCCGTTCGGTTGTTTCGGTTTGGACAAATATCGGTTTCGGTTCGATTTTGAATAGAACAAAACCGAATGCTCACGAATTTGTAAATTGTAAGAGTCTAAACGCAGACGATCCAAAGCGCTTTAATTTGGGTCCCATCTCGGTAGAGAAAACAAAACCCTAACCAGTCCGAGTTTTAATAAAATCGATCATCGGAAGTTAAAAGAGTTGAAGATTGACACAGAAACCGACCTGGATTAAAAAACAAACTCCATTGAAATAGTTCATTGGAAATCATTTGCGGATTGAAGCCCATTTGCTGCAAAATAAGATTGAACTGAAACTCCTCTGTAGACTCTTTCACATCAGGTATGTATTTTATTTCTTACGCATTCTTCTTCATCTGAAACGAAAACTGGCCGTCGACTATCTTCTTCTTGTAAACGAAAAGAGGGGCTTCGCCCCATCCTCAAACTCTCTTTCTCTCTCCCCTTCTTTGCCTACTCATAGTTGCACCTTGTTACATGTTAGAGAAAAGTTGAGGTTTCTCTGTTCAATTAAATGGTTCTATTGCCCATGTTTTCGCTCTATGCTTCAGTGGTCATCATTTCTTCTTTCTTCCATTTATTTTCTTTACTTGGGGCAGTCAGTGTTATGGTATATTGTTATACTCTGTATAAACTTGGTTATATTTTAGTGTAACTTAACCTTTTTGGGCTTTGATGCAAGCAACTAGTGGAATGAAAGTTTTGAAAGTCCTCAGACGCTTGAGAAATCGGTATTTTGCTTATAATTGATTATTATTTGTTATTACTTCGTTCACTTTGTAACTTTTAATGTTCACAAACTATTAAATCTGCATTGTTGATTCTGAATTAGATGCTTCTATACATATTATATCGACAAGCAAAGATATATAATCATATTAAATTTAAATCATTGCATTATCTTGAAGAATTGGGGTCTACAGTGAGGGGTGCTTAAGGTTAGAGGATTAAGTTGATTTTCCTTTTTTTTGGTGCTACTGATGGTCTCCCAATCTCATTCCCAGTGTAGACTTCCAAGGTTTTAACACAGTTTCAAGGTTTTGGCCGACAGGCTACATGATTTTTTTTTTTTTTTTTTTTTTTTGATAAGTGACAGGCTACATGAATCCTTACAAAGTCTCCAAACCAACTTTGCTAAGAGAGCAAGATTGAGGGCTTGCGGATCTCTGACCCCAAATCCCAATCTAACATTTAACTTGTTTTTGCAGATTTGGTTCCAAGGAATCCATATAATTTTCTTCTTATCTTCAGTGTCCCTCTGCCGAAACTTTTTTGGAGTTTGACAAAATTATCACAAATTCTTTTTGGGACTAGAAAACAGGACATGAAATAGGTGGGCATTGCAGCGAGCATTTACTGTAGTTCACTTGCTGACCTGAAGTTTTCTCATAGATTGAGCATCCAAGATCACATTTGCTTCTTAGGGATCAGATTTTGAAAATGTGTAACTGTATTTGCAAAATATAAACAAGAACTTACTAGGGCACTATACAAATTCTAATGCCAAAAAGAACTTTTCTTTCAACCAAATTATGTGGGATGGCAAAGAATACATTAGAGAGGAGGAAAAGATACAGGAAAAGGTCCCCTTGGCTAACCCTCTAAGGCCTTATCTTCTTTGAATGAGATCCATTTACGAGAATTTGGTATGGGACTGAGTGAACACAAGTCACGACCCAATTAATCCATTTTTTCCTAAATCCCATTCTTTTCCATTGTCAATTGCAGAAACGTTCACTCAACTCTATTATAAGTCTTGCTTATATTTAATTTGATAACCATGAACCTTTTGTTTTTGCCTTAGTATGTTTAATATAATGCATGATTTCGTGAGCAAGGGAGATGTTATCACTTATGGGTCTGCTTGGAATAAATACACTTTGAGTGATTGGAATGATCCTCTCTAGAGTTGGCTTAAGTCTGTTAGCTAAGATGTTGGCCTATTACATAGACTAAGAGGCCTGAAATGGGTCACAGATTCTAGATAGAATGAGAATCTCATGTTGACATTCACATTGGTTGCTTCTCTTGATTTGTGATCAATGGTTATTGACATCTCAATCTCCAACATGTTGTTCATCTATCTGCTTCTTATTGTTTCAGAATGTGATGTCCCCTGCTTCGTACTTTTTGTAGTTTCTTTGGTGGAATATTGAGTGCAAGTAATTGTGAATCTGATATTGAATGGATAAAGTTTTGCATTCAAAGGTAGATAAAAAATAAATGTATTATATAATCATTACCAAACTGTACCCTTTTATTCTTGTAAAAGATATATGAAACGGTACTGGGTTTTACCTCATACAAGGTTGGAAGTTAAACAGTACCCAAAAATCACCATCAGGAAACGGATCTTCTTTTAGAAAGCAAATTATAATTGGACTCTAAAGGATATATACAGCAGAACCCATGTTAAAAGGATAACTATACAGTGGAACTTCAGTGTAGAGAAGAGTATTGATTAGGCATATGGATTGTTTATGCGTTAATTTAACTAATCATGGCTTGAATTGACCATTGCTTATATATTGTGTGTCAATCAGTTTCAAGAAAACCAAATGCGGGAAAAGAATTTCAGAAAACGAAATCTTGAAGAAGAGGAAAGTGTGGAATTGGAAGATGAAGAAGAAAGGAGGTCTTCTAGAACATTGATTTATCAACTACTCCATTTTTTTCTTAGTTTTTTGCAAAATGTTATATGGTCAAATCAATGATTTGCTCAGTTACTAGGATTATTTGAGTAATATAAGTTACAGGAAAAGAAAGAAAAATGGGTTATTTAGTTTATCCTTTTTGTATTAACTGAACTTGAAAAATCTTGTGCCTTTTAACCACTGTTAAAGTTTTAATCATAGAAAAACTTGCTCTTCTGTTTTATTATTTGTACCGATAGAGATTTTTAACAATGCTATCTTTTTCCCTGTATAACTTGTATTCAGATTGACATTGGAGGAGGTGAAATTCCTTCAGAAACAAAGGGAGAGAAAGTCAGGGATCCCTGCAATTCCAAACATACAAAAGGTTGGTATTGTTCCAAAATCAAGTGAGAAGAATGAAGGAGATGGAGAGAAGGATGAGTTGGTGTTACAAGACACTTTTGCTCAAGAAACTGCTGTTATGGTTGAAGATCCAAATATGTAATTCTTTTCTCTTTCTCTTTTTGTGTTCCTTTTGAAGACTGTTAATAGTTTCTGTATTTCTTTCATCACACAACATAAATTCTTTCAGAACTAGAAGTTTGTGTACAGTGAACTGTAAAAACAAGTATCATGAAAATACAAGTTCACGGAGTTTAGCAGGTAATTAATAAATTAATTTGGCTATTCACCTTGGTTGATTTCAGAAAGTCCCAAGTTTTAATTTTAATTTTGTTGTGAGGATTATTTAATTGTTAGTGGGTTGTTCGTTTAAGATGCTGTCAATTAGTTATTTTCTTTCCTTCTTATTAGTTTGTTTCTAGGGAGTGCTGCCAGGGGCATACTTGTAATTTCTATTCTTTTTATATTAAGTTAATATAAATAATGAACTGGCGGCTGCCAGAAGAAGGTTTTCTTTTTCTCTCAATCATATCTTCCTCTTCTTCTCTTTCTCTCTCTCGTCTCTCTCTCTCTCTTCATGAATGATTACATGGTATCAGAGCAAGGTTTTGGGCTATAAAAGAATTTCAGTCTCTCTTATTTGAACCTGCTTCGTCCTTTTTTCCTTCTTTGATTTCTTGGACGTGGAAAACAGAGAAACCCTAGCAGACTACTTGCAGCTCTTCCTTTGGGTTCTTCCTTAGTCGTAATATCAAGGAAACCCTAGTCGAAGAAGGGTGATGCAAAAAGAGACTCCCTTTCTTTTTTGTTTGATGCTGTGAAGTCAGTTTCTGGTTGGCACCTTCGTACAGGTGCTGTACAAGGTATGTGTTCTTGTTTTTTTGTTTTTGGTCAATGGTGTGAAGGCCTTATTCCTTGGTTCTATACATTCGTTTGGATGCTGGATTGTTAGATTGTATGGGTTGTAGTCAGACTGATAGTATACTATTCTAATGTTTGCCTTGGCTGGTGTTGGACTGATTACCGAGCTGGTTTAATGACTGAACCATCACAGAGTTGATTTCAACAGTTTTTTTGTTTTATTTTCCACATCCCAAAAGTAAATTTCTTGAGGGTTGGTATTCTGTTTGTGGCTATTGTGTAGTTGTGTGGGATTTGGACTGATTTTAGCAGTAATTTATGGCAAATTATGATTCAATTTCATCGGGGGTTACACCGACCCACATCACAGCTGGTATGGGAGGTGAAAACATGATGTTTCCCATGCCCATTACCCCTTTAAATGATCTAAACTACCTGGAGTGGGCTAAAAGTGTAAACTTTATGTAACGACAAGGGGAAAAACTGGTTAT
Source organism: Nelumbo lutea (assembly GCF_056320005.1). Lineage (NCBI taxonomy): Eukaryota > Viridiplantae > Streptophyta > Magnoliopsida > Proteales > Nelumbonaceae > Nelumbo > Nelumbo lutea. The sequence continues at coordinate 16,645,236 of NC_142691.1, forward strand.
ATAATTGGAAGGGTGAAAAAACCCAAGAGTGAGACAGCTGAACATGATAGGTGGGACCAAGAAAATAGTATCGTGATGTCTTGGCTCCTTGTGGCCATGGAACCTGATGTGAAGAACTTTATATGGGCAAACACCGCTAGTGAGATCTGGGAACAGGCCAAAACTACCTATTCTGAGCAAAGGCATTATGCCAAGGATTACCAGTTGCAAGTTGAATCATCAACCTGTAAACAGGGAAATCGTAGTTTGTCTTCCTATTATTCAGTGCTTACTTCCATATGGAAAGAATTGGATCACTATCAGGTTATAGAGTGGAAACATCATGACGATGCTAAGGCCTACAAGAAGCTGGTTTCTCAACATCATGTGTTTGCCTTCTTGTTGGGACTGAACCCGGCCTATGAACCCTTGAGAGTTCAGATCTTAGGAAGCAAAGAGTTGTCGTCGGTTCACGAGGTATACTCCCTTGTTCAATCGGAAGAAAGTAGGTAGAGTGTGATGGTTACAACCGAGGGGGAGCAACAAGTTGCTTTGGCTGCAATGAGTAATAACATGGGGAAGAAAAGTGACACCAAGAAGGCTGATGATAAAGACAAGTTGTTTTGTACCCACTGTCGACGTTCACGGCATACACGTGACACATGTTGGGACATTCACGGGAAACTCAAGTGGGTAGTGAAGAACCAAGAACAGGGTAAAGGGCAAGGTCAGAAGAAGATGAACACAACACATAATGCAACACATGTGGCAACCCAAGATATTCAGGTTGCCGGTACTACCTGGGACCACCTTAATAATTCTGACCCTAAGGAAGATATAATGAATTTATTCAGAGACCACTTGGAGTCATATGGTAGGGCTTTGAGATAGATGAATAGCTCAGTCACTGGTACTCACTCTTCATTTGCATCTATATAAGGTAATACGGCTTCTGCATTCCATGTCACTCTCGCTGGTTTCCCCTTGGATCATTGACTCAGGGGCCTCTAACCACATGATCGGTAAGCCGAACTTATTTCTGACTTATAGCCTTTTGTCAAGAAGGGATAAAGTGAGGCTTGTAGATGGCTCATTCTCCTCCATTGCAGGCTAATGATCAATATCTCTTCCTCATGGCCTTAACCTGAATTGTGTATTGCACGTCCCTCAACTTCTTATAAATTTGCTTTCAATTAGTAGTATCATAAGCTCTTTAAATTGTAGTGTAACATTTTTTCATGGTTCATGTGTTTTTCATGATATAGCTTCTGGGAGGACGATTGGTAGAGGGATCCTAGTGGATGGTCTCTACGTTCTCGACAACAAAGCTGGTTTCTCGGTGTTATCCTTAGAGTCACATAGTCAGTCAAATAAGAGTCAATTTTTTTTTGTGGCATAGTCGGTTAGGTCATGTTTCTTTTGAAATAGTAAAGTCTTTGTTTCCGGTTTTATTTAAGTCATGTTCAGTGTCAGAGTTCCAGTGTCAAACGTGTCAGTTGAGCAAACAATGTAGACCAACTTTTCACTCAAATAATAAAAGATCAAGTGTTCATTTTCATGTTGTGTATTCTGATGTATGGGGGCCTACTACTGTAATCTCTGAGGGCGGATATAAGTACTTTATCACATTAATCGATGACTACTCTCGCTATACATTGGTATTCCCTATGCGTAGTAGAGATGAAGTTCCAAAGATTGTGAAAGACTTCCAGAGGATGGTATTTACGCAATTCCATGTTGAAATACAGATCTTCCAATCCGACAATGCAAAAGAATACTTCCATGGTGAGCTCAATGAGTTCTTTGCCTTCCACGGATCTATTTGTAGGAGCTTATGCGCTAGAACACCACAACAAAATATTGTCGTAGAAAGAAAAAACAGACACCTCCTTGAGGTAGCTCGCGGGATGATGTTACACATGAATGTTCCAAAAAGGTTTTGGATGGATGCTATACTTGCAGCTGCTTATGTCATCAATTGCATGCCCTCCAAAGTGCTGAACTACATGGCCCCTCATCAGTTGTTGTTCCCTTAGTCTCCTTTATTTTCCATTCCCATGAGAGTTTTTGGTTGTCGTGCCTTTGTCCATGATTTGTCTCCATCTCGAGGTAAGTTAGACCCTTGATCCATTCCTTGTATCTTTCTGGAGTCTCCCTCCTCTAAAAAAGGGTATCGGTGCTTTGATCCCGTTAGTCATAAGTTTTTTATGTCTATGGATGTCTTTCTTTGAGTTTGAGCCATTCTTCCCTACTTCTCCTCAGGGGGAGAGCCCTTCCTTCTATTATGGACTTTGCTCCCTTTTGTGTCTTCCAACGTACACGTCGTAGAGATCAACAATGTAATAGAGATGTGGAGCAGCTAAACATTGAGCAATCGACCCCGTTAGATTCCCAGGAGGTAAGTTCAATTCCTGTTGCACCTATTGATACCCCTACTCCTACTGTGGATGACCTTGACATTCCTATTGCTCAAAGAAAGGGAGTCAGGTCATGCACTACCAAACATTCCATTACCCAGTTTGTCTCTTATGATCACATTTCCCCCTCATACTGAGCCTTTCTATCTACAGTTGATTACATCCCTGTTCCCAGAAATGTTGCAGAAGCCTTAAAATGCCCTAAATGGATAGATGCCATGAAGAGGGAGATTAATGCTCTTCATAAAAATCAAACTTGGGAATTTGTGGATCTTCCAAAGGGGAAAGACCCCATGGGGTATAAGTGGGTGTTTACAGTTAAACACAAGGCAGACGGAACAATTAAAAGGTACAAAGCAAGATTAGTAGCCAAAGGGTACACTCAAGTGTACGAGGTTGACTATGATGAGACTTTTGCTCCAGTAGCTAAGATGAACTCAATCAGGGTTCTCCTATCATTAGCTACTAACTTTGACTGGGAATTGCATTAACTGGACATAAAGAATGCTTTTTTGAATGGTGATTTAGAGGAGGAAGTATACATGGTTCAACCCCCTAGATTCTGTGCCAAGGGTAATGAAAATAAGGTGTGCAAGCTGAGAAAGTCTCTTTATGGTTTAAAACAATCTCCCAGAGCTTGGTTCAGTAAATTTCACATGGCAATTCAGCAGGTGGGCTTCAAACAATGTTAGTCTGATCATTCACTCTTTGTGAAGAGATGTCAGGAACAGGTTGCTGTATTGATAGTGTATGTGGATGATATCATCATTACAGGAAATCGGAGTTCAGAAATACAAAAATTGAAGCAATTCCTTGCATCTAAATTTGAAGTGAAAGATTTAGGTCCCCTGAAGTATTTCCTTGGAATTGAAGTCGCCCGCTCAAAAAAGGGTATCTTCATTTCTCAAAGGAAATACACCCTTGATCTATTACAGGACACAAGCAAATTAGGTGCAAGGCCAGCAGATACTCCCATGGATGTTGACCACAAGTTGGGTGACTGTGATGGTGAACCTCTAAAAGATGTGAAACAGTTTCAAAGGTTAGTGGGAAAGCTAATTTAATTGTCCATGACCCGTCCAGACATTGCCTATTCAGTTGGGGTTCTAAGCCAATTCATGCACTCTCCTAAGAAACCACACATGGAGGCAACAGAGAGAGTTCTTAGATACTTGAAAAAGTATCTCGGAACAGGTCTACTATTCAGTAAACATAATCACCTAAAGGTGGAAGTCTTTACAAATGTTGATTGGGTAGGTGCTGTGGATGACAGAAAGTCCACGAGTGGGTATTGCACATTTGTGGGAGGAAACCTAGTGACCTGGAAAAGCAAGAAACAAAGTGTGATAGCAAGGTCAAGTGCTAAAGTTGAATATTGAGCTATGTCACATGGAGTGGCTGAAGTCATTTGGCTAAAAAATCTTCTAGGGGAGCTTGGAGTTGTTGTTCATAATCCTATGTCTCTTTACTGTGACAACAAGGCAGCCATAAAGCAACCCTGTCCTACATGAGAGGACTAAGCACATTGAGGTGGACAAACACTTCATAAGGGAAAAATTGGAAAAAAGGGAAATCTGCATCCCTTATGTCAACTCCAAGGAACAACTCGCTGATGTCCTCACAAAAGGGCTTCCATACTCGCGGTATAATGAGTTACGTGACAAGATGGGCATGATAGACATATTCAACCCAACTTGAGGGGGAATGTTGTGAGGATTATTTAATTGTTATTTTATAGTTGCTGTTAGTGGGTTGTTCGCTTAAGATGCTGTCAATTAGTTATTTTCTTTCCTTCTTATTAGTTTGTTTCTAGGGAGTGCCTCCAGGGGCATACTTGTATTTTCCATTCTTTTTATATTAAGTTAATATAAATAATGAACTGGCGGTAGCCAGAAGAAGGTTTTCTTTTTCTCTCAATCATATCTTCCTCTTCTTCTCTTTCTCTCTCTCCATGAATGATTACAAATTTTCTCCATGAGCACAATTCACAGATAATTGGATATTTGATGAAAATATTTATGCTTAGTCTATGGCATACTTGGCTTGGATCCCCAATAGTGGCAATGATCATTATTTCCTCTGGAGGTAAACTGTTTATGTGTAATTGATAAAAAAAACTGTTTTTGTGTACAAGTTGGTTGTTAAAAAGAACAAAATGGGGAAACAAAACAAAAACAAATGTAGGAAAATTTCAAACTCATTTTTGCCAAATTTCTAGAAAAAAAAGCTCAAGATTTTTGCATGTGTCCATGCTCCTTTTTCTTCTGATTTTGTCAAAGCTTGTCATTTTTTTCAGAGTCCCTTCACTTTCAAAACCTTTTTTATTTTGATCAGCAACACGGAAAAAGATTTCATTAATTAAAAGAAATCAGGATTACAACAAGAAGTTGTGAAAGAACCACATTTAGGAGCTGTCCCAATACAATTTACATTTGAGCCCAAAACATATGTGCTCTATGAACTCCTTGCTTGGCTAGGCTATCTGCCAAGCTGTTAGCAGTTCTCCTCACCCATCTCACTCGGATTGACATATCCTGTGACAGCCATTTAAATTTCCTGAAATCATTCCTCAAATGTAAGCCACCCCCTCCCCCTTACCAAGCCACTTAACCACAGTTTTCAAATCTGTCTCAATAATCAGCCTACTAATACATTCACTTTCAAAACCTTAATAAGTTTAAATGAAATTTAACATGGCAAATTACAGTTTTTTAGGTGCTTCTATTATTCCTTGTGGAAGGAATGGAAATTTGTCAAATTTCCCTATCATAGGTCCTGGATGCACCTACTTCCCCCTTCCTCCCCTAGAAGAACCTAATCAAACTTAACTTTGGTGGTTGTTCTCATGACAAGTTTTTAGTTTCATGTACTGAAGATATTTGCAGAAGTGTTGCATGGACATGACACAAAAATCAGAATCTGATGTTTTTCCAGGAGTCTGACTCGGTAAGACAAAAGGACAAGGAAGCATGGTAACATATACTGTTCACATCTACAAAAAAGCATCACTATTATAATGCCCTAGATTTTTTTTTTTTGAATTCTGACACTTTACACCTATGGAAAAAAGGTTTATAAGTTATATTTGTTACTTTTTTTTAATTAAAAATGGCATTTATTGTGTATTAAATACTATGTCAAATAAGCAAGTGCAAAAAGGAAAATGTTATGTAAAGGTGCCCCTCAGGAATCCATTAAGTATCTGACTCCAGCACAGATGCTTCATCCATTTTGAGAGTCCATGCAATACTGGCTTTTAGGAACTAGAGGGGTGGTGTCTATTGCTTATTTAGGCTCTACTTGGAAAGGAGGCTCAGGTGGGAGATTCTGTCTCTCCTTCATATTACAGATTGTCATAATCTATGGATGTTGTGGGGTTCATGGTGGTGGGCAGCTCCAAGGTTGTCATGAGATGGATGCTTGACCCCTTTATGGATCCTTGGAAATTGAGCCATGTTATTACAGAGGTGAACTGTCATTAAGGCTGAACTCCTTGTTTCAAATTGTCCAACATCTGTCAATTCCATTGCTGACATATTTACTGTGGAGGGTAGCTAGCCTTCTTTGCTCTGGGGTACTTTTATATAAATATAGGGCTCTAATTGTATGATTTTTGTTTTTTGTTTTTTTATCTCCCTTGTCAGGGGTTTTCTTTGTTTGTTCTTCCTTACCATTCTTGTATCTCAGTCTGATGTCTTGGATTTGGTTCTTTTTAGTTATCAATAAAATTTTTCTTATCTATCTAATTCAACTTGACTTGGTCTTAATCCCAACTATTTGGAATTCACATCTGTGCCCCACAAATGCTCCACAGCATACCCTAACCGTGTATTGGGAACATCTCCCACTGCCAACTTTGGGAGATGTTCCCAATGCACGCTGAGATGTGCATGTGGGATGCAGATGTGATCTCAATTATTTGGGGTCATCTACATGAATCCTGTCCCACCATTTTGCTCTGTTCATCATTATGTAAAGGAAGCAAGATGACAATTTGAATTGTTCAATCACCCGATCCATTACAGTTATATAACAATTTGTGTGTCCAGCTGGTTGTAATTTAGAGGGTCTCTTTTTATGGTAATGACTGAAAATGGACCAAGTTGTTGACTTGGGGGCCATGATTATAGTAATTGCGAATGTATCATTGTCTCCCAAGGTGGCTTTATTGTTCAGGAAGAGCATTTTACCCGGAAAGAATTTAGAGGTTATGTTCATAATTCGTTTGACATATATCTGTTCATTTCTGATGTTTGCACTTTATTATTGCTTCTTGACTTTATAGAGGGACAGCTAAGGATTATTTTCTTTCATTTTTTTTTTTTGTTTTTTAAAGGAAACAAAGTGTTTCATTGACAGGTTTCTGGTCTAAAAGAAAAGCAAGAACTAATTTTAAGAGAGTACTGCTTGAGATGCTCTGGAAGCAATATTTTTATAAGTTTTTCTATGAAAAAAAAATTTTGTATGTTCATCCTCGTTGAGGTTGCTTTTTTGATGGATATTGCTGGTTGCATAGTTTTCAAGGTGCCAAGGCGAGGCTAAGTGACTGGGGGGCGCCTTGTTGCCTAGTCGCCTAGGCGATGGATTTTTTTATGTTAAAAATATAGATCCTAGGGTAGTTCCCTAGGTACCACAACCATATTTCTTTAATAATTATTCATGATTTTCATATTATAAATTTCATATTAAAGTATAGAAAATCAATATATTCATGAGAAGAAAAGGAAGAAGGAAAATAAAATTCAAAAAATATAGGGGCTGAACCCTTATTTTTGTTATAGGAAAAGAAGAAAATAAAAAGTATTGGTGGTGGTTATAGGAAAAGAAGAAAATAAAAGTAGTAGTAGAAGTAGGCGCCCGCCTAGGTGTCACCTTGACAACTATGGATGGTTGTTTAGATTCTATTTTTGACTCTATTCATTATTTAACAGGTTGAAGTATGTTGAACAAGAGTTGGCAAAGAAAAGGGGTAAAAAAATTGATGCAACCAATCAAGCTGAGAATGATTTAAAGCGTGCGGAGGATGAGTTATACATTATTCCAGATCATCTTAAAGTGAGTTGGCATATGATTTTGTAATTTTGTTTTTCTTAAAAAAGATCCTTATTTGAAATTTAAGAACGGTATCAAAAGATATCTAAATCATTATGTGATGCTTAATGGCAGATGTTGGTGGTCTCTACAATTCTATTTGAGTTTTTCCTCCATCTAAACGTAAAAGATGAGTTTTAGTGATACATTTTTAATGGGGTCCTGATATTTTATTTTACTCTTTAGTGAGCAAGCAAGGTTAGCAATAGTAGGTCATGTGGTGATGATGGGTGCTAACATGAATGGTAGCACAGTGTCTTTAACAGGGATATGCAGGCTTCATGTTCATATTATCATAAGGGCTTTCACATTGCATTTGACTTAGTGTCCTGATTTTGGGTGCAGGATGCCCCTTGTGCATCGTTGTTAAATTCTATGTCTTGGCACAGTTACATCTAACCACCCTATTTCTACAATCTACATATGTTTATGCACAACATTCATGGACATACACAGACTGTGTTCCATTATCAGTACCTTTTCCTTGTTTTTAGTTTTCCATTTATGAACTTTTTCCATGTTTCATTCTAGGTGAAAAGAAGGAACTCAGAAGAAAGTTCCACTCAATGGACTACTGGGATTGCTGAGGTGCAACTCCCCATTGAGTATGTTATTTCCTACTTATTTTTTCTGTTATACATCGAACATTCTGTTTCCATTTATCTGTCTGAACATCAACCAATGTGAATGTATCTGGTGTTTTTAATGTTATGACTAGTTGCATCTGAAAAGGAAAAATGGCTAGCCTTATTCTTGCTTGTAATTCTACTTGTTCACATTGTTATTGTGACTGAAGTTATGAGGTCACTGCCATTTGTTCACCCAAAAGAGGAAAAAAGGGAAAAGGGAGAAAAAGGAAAAGGAGCAGGAAGTTATTTTCGTGGATGATTATGGGTTGCTTCTTCTGGTTCACTTGTCTTTCAAGAGGTTATTTACTTTAATTATTTGCTTCATGTTGTTTAACTATTGCAGATACAAGTTGAGAAATATTGAAGAAACAGAAGCTGCCAAAAAGCTTCTTCAGGATAAAAGGCTTGCTGGTCGGACTAAGATCGAGTTGGGCATCCCTTCAAGTTACAGTGCAGATTATTTTCAACGTGGCAAAGACTATGCAGAAAAACTTAGGAGAGGTTGTTTACTGTTTTTGAAATTATTGTTGGTCATGTGATATGATAAGACATTTTAATCTTTTGTCCAGAAAATACTTGAATGCCACATCTCCTCTAGAAAACGTTTAGGTTACCATGCTCTGGGACCAAAGTTCGCAAGTCAATGCTGAGACTAATCTTTACTATTTAGATCTAGTGACTCTTCTCAAAAGTCGTGGTCCCATCCTCCCTGATGCCTGTAGACCCAAAGAAGTTTTATGGTATTTAATTTTATTTTTTCATAGTTTTATTTGTATGTTTTTGAATTTTGAATCATAAATTCAATGCCTGCAGAGCATCCGGAACTATACAAGGATAGAGGTGTGCAGGAGAATGGCACAGGCTCCAAACCAGCAGATTCTGCTAGTGCAGACTCAGCAGGGCGGAGGCAAGCTGCTACAGATGAGTTCATGCTCGAGCGGTTCCGCAAGCGAGAAAGGCAACGTGTCATGCGGAGATAGGAAACGCAAGTCAATCATTTAATTTCCAACCTCTTGTGGTATTCTGATGGTTTCTGCAGATGCTTATTTCTCTTTACAAGGTATCCATGGTTATGGGATCTATGTGTGGTTAAATTGGTTGAACAGGTGCCATCAGTTGCTTCCAGTGCAATTTTGTGTTACTATAGTATAATCTGAATTGAGGATGTTAACGGATGGCAATTAGATCATATGATGCAATTACTCAACATGAGTGTTGGACATTTGAGTCTGATTTAGGCCGCAAATTTGCACCTGTATTCTCCAAGCAGCTCTGTAGTTGAAATTGTTTGATTAATCTGGATGTACCAACTCCAAGTTATTGATTATTGCCACCCAAGAATTTTTAAATGATCATAAACCTTTGATTCTGTTTTATTTGATAAAGTTCTATTAAATATTTTTGCCAAATTATGGTGATCATAACCTGCGATCGAGTGACTGTAAAAATAATGTGTTAAACATCCATTACCCTGTAGTAGCATCTATGGAGATTGTTGTGTTTACATGCAACCTATTCTATTTTTTTTTCCCTGATACAAAGGAGACCAGCAGGGAAGGGCCTTGTCAGCCGCATCTAAAAAAACAATATAATTAATGGTAAATTACAGATGGGTACCCTGTACTTTGGGGGTAATGACAGATAGGTAGGGGCGTCGATTGGACTGGATTTGGTTCAATCAGATCCAGTCCAATGTGAGCCCATTATAAATGGACCAGGTCCAATCCATTCCAATGAATGTATTGGACTAATTTGGATTGGTCCAATTCAATGGCTGGACCATCCAATATGTTCAAATTTATTTTGATTTAGATTGGTTTCAACCCAAATCCGGTCCATTAACACATATTCTTATCTTATATCAATGGACCAAATATTGGCTTAATCCAATCCATTCTAATATAATTTTTTTATGGACAAATCAGGTCCAATCTAACCTAATAAATATTTTGGACCGGATTGGTCCAATCCAATATGACTTGTTGGTCTATCCAATCCATCCAAATTGATTTTGGACTGGACAGGGTCCAATCTAAAACCTGTCCATTGACACCCTTATAGATAGGTACCCTAAACTCTTAAAAATAGACACTTGGATCTGTCTGTTAGTATTCCATCAGTTAAACATTACATAATGTCAAAAATATCCTTGTGTATTTCTGAGATCATTCTCAGGTAACCAAATGTCTCCCCATGGTGACGTTCTCACATGGAGAGCAAATAATAGATTCAAAATTTCCAGCAATAGTATTCTTTGGTGATGATTTTATTTCGTAGAATGATCTAAAAAATATATAAGAAGGGTATTTTTTATATTATGTAATGTTTAACGGATGGAATACTAATAGATGGACCCAAGTGTATTTTTGAAAGTTCAGGGTACTCAGGTGTTGTAATTAAAAGTTCAACATACCTATTTATCACTACCCCAAAGTACAGGATACCTATCTATAATTTACCCTAAAATTAAACTCGCATGGGAGATCTTGTATGATGGAATCCTCTTCTCTTTTAGTGTGATTGTATGCGATCCTTGTAGAAGATTGACGAGCAAGCATCCAGCAGTCTTCCATCAACACTTTGCAGTTCCATGGGATCCTAAAACTACCTTGAAGCATTTTATGACAAGAAGAGAATCACCTTTGATAGTGGCCGAGGCCTTGTTTACCTGCAAAGCAAGCTTACGGGCCTTTTTGGAGCCCATGTCTCAGCTACAGAGATAGTTGTGATTCCAATTTTGCCCATTTTTTGTATGGAGGGTTTCACCTCTATGGTTTCTCTTTCTCACAACACAACCAAAGGCAACTCCCATCTTGTTTAGTAGATGCATCAAAATTGATTTTGATTGAGCCGAGGTCAGGTGGGATTCATTTGTTATTGAGTACTTCATTATTTCTATTTTTTCATATATATATATATATATATATCAAAAGGTATAACCCCTGGAGGGGCGTATCGAGAATCCATTTATAACCCAGCTACCCTCTGAACCAGCGTTTGACCTGATATAACCCTTGGAGGGGTGTATCGGAAATCCATCGGCACGATACGTATCGACCAATACGGGCCGATACATATCAATACTTTGAACCTTGTCACAGGAAGTTCAGGGTTATGTTTACTTTTCTTGACAAGGTTCTTTCTTGTTGCCAATTTATTTCTTATTGCTTGCCAACGAAAAACTTTAGGGTCTATTTGGTTTGCAGTTGGAATCAGAATTGAAATTGGAATCGGAATGGTCTATTCCCATAATCTGGTTTAGACAGGAATGGGAATGGGAATTAGAATAAACAGGAATGAGATTTCATTCCTAAAGAAGGGATAGGGAATGGCCATTCCCTAAATGGGGGAATGCCATTCCAGCAGGAATGGAAATGGGATTCCAATTCCACCCAACTAAATAATTGAAATCGGAATAACCCATTTCGATTCTGATTCCAGACCCCTATTCCCATGAGCCAAACGGGGTCTTAGTTTTTTCCAAACATAGGATTTCTCCTGATTTTTTGACAATTCTTAACAATGACCGGTCAAGATTTTCCTTATTCCTCAAAAAATTGTAAGCAGATTTTATTGTGAGATTGCCATGCTGACTTAGGCTCCATAAAATCATGTCTTCCGTCTCAGGTGAGGGATATGGATAGCCTTAATTTTGTTTGTTATTTCTGTTGGAATCATTTTATTTAATTTGTTTGTGTATTTCTAAGTACTGGGATTTATCACCTCCCTCATTTTTCAAGTTCAAATCTTCATCATTTCCGTTTCTATCTCTTACCAACTCTTCTAATAGCCTCTTGACAACATTTTGAGCCATCTCCAATACTCTATCTGCATTTTTGAACTCGGTAGTTTAGGAAATTTGAATGATTTAAATATTTATTTTTCATCACTTGAACCCATAAATTGTCTTGTTGAACTAAAATTTTCTATCAGATTTGCTTGGTTTACTTGTTTGGCTTTTCTTATTCCAAGGCCCTTGTTGCTCTTGTCTATATAGACATTATCCCATTTTACTAGAGCAAAGGATTTGTTATTTTGTTTCCTTGCTCAGAAGAATTGTCTTTGAGCTTTGTCCATCCGTTTAGTGATTTCTAAGGGAATTCCAAACAAAGTCATTTGATATTGGGCCATGTTCCCCACAACTTATCTACATTAGGAGGGTGATCTTTTCCCTAGGGATAAGAATTTACTTTTTCACCCTTCTAATTTTTGTTTAATTTTTTCTAATAAATCCTTGATGGTATTCCTTATAACCTTTTTGCTAATTAAGGGTGCTCCCAAGTATTTTTCCTCTTTATTAGTTCTTGGTATTCCGGCCATCCTTGCCAACATTCTCTAAAATCTTTGTGGTATAGTTTTTGGAGAAATACAAGGATGATTTTTGAAAATTTGGCTTCTGCCCCAAGGCCATTGTATGTATATTGTAGTCATGCAAATTGTAGCATAGGTATTTGGGCCCTGCCTTGAAGTTTTGATTTGATGCCTAGATGGGAGTAAATTCCTTGTGAGTATTTTTCTATTTGTCTTGTTAAAACTTCACTTAAGATCACAAATAAGTATGGGGATAGGGAGATCGACTTCCATCGGGGCAAGTCGTGCCTACATTGTTCCAACTGTCTTTTACAATCTTGTATTGGGAATATCTCTTCATGAAATAAAGTATATAAATACTTAAATATTTTTAATATAAAAATGTAGACTGTCCGAATGAACTTTGCCCTGACCGAAGCTGAATTCGGGAATAAGGGGTCTCTTTGTCTCATGATCTTATCCCTTTGCTTGGTTTAAAATTACTTAATAGGAATCTATTTACCAAAATCTAGAAGCTTATAGAGGTCACACATTCCATGACCCATCCTATTAATTTCTTATGAAATCCAAATTTGGTGAGCACTATTTTTAGAAAATCTCAATCTACTCCATCATATGCTTTTCTATCATTCTATGTTAATCCTGTAGGCTACTACCCCAACTTTTCCTTTCTTTTTTCTTTATCGAGTAAAACCTCAAAGGCAATTATTTTATAAATTACATTGCATAGATTAATTAGTTTGAGGTTTAAGGGTTTTTCTTTTTTTGGGGGAGCCACAAATGTTTTGTTCAAATCATTTGTCATTTTCCTAGAATAGAAAGATGTCTTCACCATATTGATGGTGGATTCCTTAATAACATTGCATTATCTTTTTAAGAACCTTGCATTTAATCCATTAGGTCCTAGGGCTTTTAGGTCCCCTATGGAGGTTAGTGCCTTCAAGATTTCCCCCTCCTCTATTTCTTTGGTCATCCTTTGATTGTCCTCCTTTGTGATAATTGAGCTTATTACAGTTAGAAATTTCTCTTTTCGGATCCTTATGTTGTTTCACTTTTCAACCTCTTAATGGAGCTTTGTGTTATTACATTTTTAATATTATTGGTCAGCCCATGAATTCATGATTAGGATTAGGGATGCAAATAAATTGGATCGGATTTGAATTAGGATATATTCAAATTTGATTCGACATTGTTCATGTCTGATTCGATCTAATTTGATCTGACTGGATCTGATAGGTCTTAAGTTGAATCTTTGGATATGATCCATCTGATTTGTTTTCTTTAAAAATTAATAAATTATTAAAAAGAAAAATAATATATATCAATTTAAATAAAGAAATAGCAAAAATACACTTTTTAATTATTTTCATCATCATATATACATGTTTTTTTATAAAAAATAAATGATATAACAAATTTATAAAATACAATATAAATAATATATTTATAAATAACTAAATAACACATATATATGTATTATATATTAATATTTATAAATATATAACATATATTGGGTCGAATCTTCTCGGATTGGATTAGGGGGGATCTAAATCCGATCCAATTTCTGAATTTCTGTTTGAATCCTATTCTGATCCAACCCGAAGATACAAACACAGGTGATCCAAATTCGACTATATAGGATTGGATTGGATCATGATTCATCCATTTGCACCCCTACCCATGATTTGTTTTTTGTTCATTCTCACCGTTGTGGACGTATGAAAAAAATTAGTATTTTTTTCCCCACAGTTTAGCCATTGAATTCTTGATTTTTCAGTGGTCAATGAATTTCTCCTCCTTTTAGGACTTTATTTAACTGTTTTTAGAATGCCTCAATTCCCACTGTTTTTGGAATTTCTTGATTTTTTTTTTCATTCATCATCTATATTCGAATGCCTCTTCCTTCCTAACAGCCATTGGAAAAGTCAAAAATCAAAATCAAATCTAAAAAGGCTAAAAATACACAAAAATCTAAGCTGAAAATACCATCAATAAATAGTCAAAGCCACCATAACCGGCATCTCCAAAAGAAATTAGGGAGAATGACGGTTCAGCCCAGGGTTAGAATTCATAGCCACAAAGTACAGTTGGGATAGTTGTCAGCTCGGAATTGAGGCCAATTCACGGGCAGGTATGGATGCATAGAATGTAGTTTTTTGACCTTTTGAATCTTTATAGATTTGTAGTAAAAATCAGAAATCTGCATTAGGCCTGTCCTTACTTTTCCAAAGCCTAATGAAATCAGAAACCAACACCACTAAGTGGTAACCATAGCAAAGAGAAACATGTTAACTATGAGATAAAACAACAGAGCAACACTCAAAGATATACAATAACAGAGAGATACATGGTAACCATGAGTATCCAAATTTCAAGATCTACCGCCCACAAAGCATTATGCCCATAACCTAAGAACATAACCCTTAATGACATCCAAAAATTTCCATTAAAATCAACCTACAACTCAAATCAGAACTAACACTACCATCAACAACATGCAAGTATGCAAACCCAATTTGAACTCACCTATTCATTCATCTTCAATGCCAATTTTGTGGGGCACCTTAGTGAAGTGCTCTAATCACCTCAGCTGAGTCTCACATTAGGGCACTTTAAGACAGAGTTTAGTACTTCACTTCTAATGCCTTTGCGTTGCTTCATCACTTCCATCCTTGTCTTTCTCATTTTTGACTGACATCAATGATAAGCAGAAAATGCATATAACAGATCACTAATGAATCCGAATATGCTCCTTACACCGATCTTATAGCAAGTCTTAGCCACACATTGGGTACATCTCCCATACTTGTATTTATTATTCATGGGGAGATGTTTCTAATACATGGTGGGATGTGATTGTAAGGTCAGTTTGAGGAGCAGATCCTAACTCATCCCCAATCATTATTGTCAAAACTGAAAAATACATGAAATTGTGCAACTGGTTGACCAAAGTCAATGCACATAATGCAATAGAAGGACATCAACTAGGTCTCTAATCCCTTTCAAGTTGATGACCCACATATAGGGATGACAATCGGGTGAGTTCAGGGAGGGTTTTGTAAATTCTAAACCCTATCTGCCTCCCTAAACCTCCCAACGTTAACCCATAACCCATCTCAAAACCCATAGCAGGTTTGGGTTTTGAGAATCCAAACCCTCCTGCACATGAAAATACAAAACCCTCCTTGCATTCAAGGGTATATATAATAACACAAACAAACAACAAAAATTTCAACTATTTAATTAAAACATGTAAAACATAGATAAACTATCAATCATCCCTTACATAAATTTCAAAATATTATCAAATTCAACACTTAATACACAAAATTTATATGTTTTCCAATAATATACGGGTTGGGGAGGGTTGAGTTTAACCTAATAAAATACCCTACCCATTAAGGGTGTCAATGGACCAATTTATCTGGATGGGTTGGACAGACCAAAAAGACATAGTGGATTGGACCAATCCAATTCAAAATATTTATTAGATTGGATTGGACGTGGTCTGTCCGTAATAAATTTATATTGGATTTGGTTGGATTAAGCCAATCTCCGATCCATTGATATAAGATAAGAATATAGGTGTTAATGGACTGGGTTTGAGTTGAAACCAATCTAAATTAAAATGAATTTGAACAAATTGAACGGTCCAAACATTAAATTGGACTGATCCATAATAATCCAAATTATTCATTGAATTGAATTAGAGCTGGTCCATTTGTAATGGACTCACATTCGGATTGAATCGGACTGGACCAAAATCCAGTCCAATCAACACCCCAACAACCCATACCGGTACCGATTGTAGAATCCCGAAACCCATCCCACTTAGAGTCAAACTGGACCGAGACTTTAGAGAAAGCCGACCAAGATGAACATATGTTTGTGGATCGTGTTAACTCCAAGATGGTTCATAACAAAAGTTCAATTTGAAAGTTTCAATTCATTTAATTTCTCCTAGAAACTAAGACTGTTCATAAGAATGTCCAACCCAACCAATCCGGACCGATTCATCCCGAGTCGACCGGGTTTTCATCAGTATTGGTCGGTTTCGGGTTGGAAAAATATATAAACTGTTATATCGGGTTGGTTTCGGTTTTCTTGTGTGAAAACTGAAACCAACCCGATCCGAACCAAACTAGTCTTCTACTAGTTCGGTAGTTCCTAGTTTGAGTAGTTTCCTACTTAACTATAACTTGTCTTCTACTAGAACTAGAATGCCCATTAGGCAATTACAATTAGAATAGACAATTTATCATAGTTTCTAACTTTATATAATCTTTTACACCAAATAGGCAACTCATTAGGCAATTACAATTAGAATTCAATTAGGTGTCCTTTTGTACAGGAGCAAAACCGAAATCGACCCAACCCAATTCAAACTGACCTGATCGGTTTGGCCTATCAGTGGATCGGTTTCGATTTCCACCTCAGGTAACCCGACCAGGTCAGGTCGGTTAGGAAAACCCCAATAAACCGACCCAACCCAACCCGTCAACACCCCAAACAAAAAAAAAAAGAAATCATGTTATTCCTTTCTTCACAAAATGATGTGTTGAACATGTCTTATTTGCATAATTGCATTTATCCATGCATCCATCTTCGTTGATTAATTGTTGACCGACTCCCATTCATTTTCCAACTTGAGCTTACTCCACATCCTTTTCATTCAATGACCATAATAAACTCAGATCAACAGATGGTTGAAATTTTATGATTCCTTTGACCCTCTTGCTTTGAAATCCTAAGCCCATTTGGTACTTTTTTTTTCCTCCGTTAAATGAACCTATCAAATCAATTACTCCCAAAAATCAAATAATTATAACCTATTACTGAAAATTTTCTTTTCTTAAATTATCCAAAAGTTAATAAATTATTATTATTTTTCTTCTACATTCTTCTTCCATCAGCGATAGGGTTGAATGCTCAACCTGACCCTAATCCAACCCAAATTAACTTAAATTGGGTTCATATTTTTCAGGTTGGATTCAGCCTTAGGCCAGTTCAAGTTGCATCTATATATATGCAGAGAGGGATAGAGAGAGTAGCATTCATTGTTACAAAATCTAGTGATTTTTCATAAAAAATTGATTGGGTTATACCAGTTGAGGAAAACTTTAGTGTATTATTGGCTTCAGTCAAAATTTCAGAATGTTTTCTAAAGTTTCGGGATCTCAGTTATTTATTTTGCACGAGACTCAGATATTATATATATTCAAATTAATTAATAAAAATAAAGGCTTTTTACTAAAAATTTAAATAAGTTCGAGGAGTTGACAAAATCAGATATGTTTAGAAATAAATAAATAGCAAAAACTGTGAGCGGAACAAATTAAAAATACACCTTTTGGACTAAATTGCCCTCTCTTGTTTTACTTTTCTTCGTCTTCTCATTCTTCAATATTCTACTACTCAGGAATCTTACTGAGAAGATTTCTTTAGCAAGCATTAATACAAAAAATGGAGAGAAATCCCCATTATGAGAAATCGGATAAGGAACACATAGCTTAGTAGATCTGAAGCTATATAGAGCTACGGATAAAGAAGGGTGGGCCACAAGACTCTGTTAATGTTTCCACAGGGCTATCATCGGCGTTAACGAAGGGAAGTTTGAAAACTTTGAGAAGAAACTGGAAAGTGCTCTGAGAAACAGTGTGAGGAGTGATTTGATGAGGGAGAGTGTAGGAGAGAAGTAACGGATGCGGCTTTTAATCAGGGGCAATTTGGTCCCAAGATGGATTTTTTCAGTTTTTACATTTTTTTTTCTAAACATATCTGAGTCTGATTTTGTCAATTTATCAAATTTTATTATTTTTTTTTGTAAAAAGCCCTAAAAACAACTAATATAAATATAATAGTATGATAAAGTTAAAAAAAATTTATTAATATTTGCCCCAAAATACCAATATTTAAAAATTTTCATTTTAGCTATTGGATAAAAAAATAGCAAAGTTTCAGCTAAATTATCAAAAACCTAATAGGAAATAGTGGGGTTCAAATTGTCTAAAAGTGTAAGTTTCCAACATATTAATTATAAATAGTATCGTTAACAAGAAGAACATACATGTGAAAACTCTGTGTGATTTGGACCATTTTGGCCATAAATCTTCACTCCACGAGTCAGCCGAGTTGAAACCAGAATTTCCAACCCGAGAGTAATTTGTGAAGTCTAGAACTGGTCATATACCATTAATGCCTCCATTAATGGCCGCTTATGTTAGCTAGAAGCCTAGAACTGGTCTTCGTCTTCAACAAAATACAAGTTTGAAATAAAGCAAGTGGGACATGCAGTCGGAGGACTGAGACGTACGAGTAGATAAGTTCAAAGGCCTGATCTCTGATTAAGTGCACCAAAATCTATTCATTCTATCAACAAGATTCAAGAATCAAGTCAATACATTTCAGCTTAGTTGCTCGATCCACTTCCACCCAATTGGATTGTCTTCTTCGTTGAAGGTGTCTCTCATCAGTCAGTCTCTGTTCTCATTAATTTCTTCTATCCTCTGTAGAAGTAGAACTCAGCGCCATCTTTGCCTACTTTTTCAGCCTTATCTAGCTCCCATGTCAACCCGTCCCTATAAATATACTTCATCCCTCTGTGTTCCAGCATCCATCTGCCCACATCCCCTCAACCCTTCCAGCTGTTAGCCATTTGCTCAAATTATCAATACTTCTCTAACTTTTGCTCTTTCTTTTGTATTCATCCATCCATAATTCCATATAATATTACTTCATTCAATGGAGACCTACACTCTTACAGTTCTTCTACTGTTGCTTGCCTTGGCCACATCTGCTCAGGGCCGAGGCACCCAGGTTGGGTTCTACTCTACTTCATGCCCACAAGCTGAATCCATTGTGCGTTCCACAGTTGAATCCCATTTTCGCTCTACTCCTGCCATTGCTCCTGGGTTGCTCAGAATGCACTTCCGTGACTGCTTTGTTCGAGGCTGTGATGCTTCCATCCTCATCGACGGGTCTTCCACAGAGAAAACAGCAGGACCCAACCGTTTATTAAGAGGATATGAAGTCATTGACGATGCTAAGACCCAGCTCGAAGCCGCTTGCCCTGGCGTTGTCTCCTGTGCTGATATTCTTGCACTCGCTGCACGAGACTCAGTCGTTCTGGTAATTACTTAATACTTAATCCATGTTCATCTGCCTGAGAGTGAGAAAGAGAGATGATGATATTTCTTGATCATCTGTTGCAGACAAATGGACCCAATTGGCAGGTTTCAACTGGGCGTAGAGATGGACGGGTTTCCTTGGGTTCTGATACAAGTAATCTACCGAGATTCAATGACTCTGTCGATGAACAAAAACGAAAGTTCGCTGCCAAGTGGCTCAACACTCAAGATCTCGTCGCCCTCGTCGGTAAGCATTACGATAATATAGTTCTGTCAATCACTCTCTAGTTCTGTTCACCTTTCTAATTACATATATATAGCTAAACGATGTTCTTGATTGCCAGGTGGACACACCATCGGAACTTCAGCTTGCCAGTTCTTCTCGTATAGACTGAATAACTTCACTGCAACTGGGGGCTCTGACCCAACCATCAATCCCACCTTCCTTCCTCAGTTGCAGGCTCTCTGTCCCGTCAATGGTGACAATAGCAGGCGTATTGCACTGGATACCGGTAGTCCCAACAGGTTTGATAATTCCTACTTTACCAACTTGAGGAATGGTCGGGGTATACTTGAGTCCGACCAGAAGCTGTGGACGGATGCTTCGACGAGAGCTTATGTACTGGGCTTCTCAGTTGGGAACGCCGGAGGATTTTACACGCAGTTCGGGCGATCAATGGTGAAGATGAGTAACATTGGTGTTAAGACGGGCACTGAGGGAGAGATTAGGCGAGTGTGTTCTGCTGTCAACTAATGGAGATTTTAGTTTTGGGACTCTCAACTCTGAGTCCATAAGATTTGAGAAATATTGTTTCATTAGGAAGCTATTGACTGTTTACTGTTAGGATTTAGGATATATAACCTTATTGGAATCCACAAGAACTGTTTTATTTGATGCTAAAATGTACTGTTGTTAAATAATTGAAAAAAAAAAAATCATTGTACTGGAAATGATTTGGTGCAAATTCTGATTTATTTTTGTGTCAAATAACACCCGACTCCTGAGTATAATAAAGTAAAATGCAAAGCAAAATTAAATCATTTTTTTTTTCATTTGCACTCCCATGCATTCGTATTAATACAAATAAAATTACACTTCAACCTAACAAAACTTATGCTTGCCGATCCAGACCATTCATTCATGTGATACTAGACTGATTGTATTGGAATATTTTTTTTGGATAGATTGATTGTATTGGACTTGTATTAGGCACGATAGGCGACAATAAAAAACTGTCTGTCCATGTTCGACAGCCTGGGCTGTTCTGTTGTGTGGCGCGTTAATTCTATTTGCAATACAATGGGTTAACTTTGGCTGTTGGGGCTCAACAGCATAGGCTGTTCACACAGTTTTTGGGTTGGGCACGTTCTGAGCAGTTCATCTATTTACGTCTATACTTTGGTTTTTAGTAAAAATAAACTAATATGCAATTACTAATTTATTCATTCTTATGGTAACGTGACATTCTCAGAAATTGTCCCAACGGTATAGGCTGTTGGCTCCCAACGGCTAAAGTTTTCCCAATACAATACATCCATGGCACCGATACTACTTGGAGTCTGTGAATTAATGCATCACGATTATATAGGAAGAGCCCTTTTGACAGCCTAGGCTGATGAATTTAGACAGTCAAATTTTTTGCCACATCTGCACTGTACCGACTTTGATGGGCCAATTAGTAGGGGTGTCCTTGGACTGGTTTTGGATTGGATCCGTCCAAACCAAAATCAATTTGAGCAGATGGACAGACCAATCAATAAGATATATTGAATTGGACTAGTTCAGACTTAACGGTTCAATTCAAAATATTTATTGGATTGGATTGAACTCGGTCCATCCATAATGAATTTATATTTGATTGGGTTGGATTGATCCAATATTTGGTCCATCAGTAGAAGATAAGAATATAGATGTCAATGGACCAGGTTTGGGTTAGAATTGATCTAAATTAAAACAAATTTGAGCAGATTGGACGGTCTAGACAGTGAATTTGACCAGTCCAAAATGGTAAAAAATATTCATTGGATCGAACCTGGTCATTTGTAATGTACTCACATTGGACTGGATTGAATAGGACAAAATCCAATCCAATTTACACCTCTACCAATTAGGATACACCACACTAACTCCTATCATATAAATCCTACACATTAGGCTAGGGGCAATCTAGCCCGGTGGGCTAAGCACCTATGATAAGAATGCAACTTCATTTACCAAGTACAAATGCGTGAGAATACAAATTCTGGCCCGCTTTTGCTTCAACTTTTACCTTACTTTGTCTCAGGTTTTGTTTTTGCTTCAACCAAACTGCAAACAAGCAAAATAAGATAAAATTTAAAACAAAAATAATCGAAATTTACACAAATCATTTGTATAAATGCAAATATGTACAATGTACATATATACAAAATATAAGGTTTTACACTCTAGATATTTGCTTTTGTACTCCTTTCAAACTGAGCCATAAACTAACTAATAAGATTCTTATTAGATGATTTAACCAATTACCACATTGAATTGATCATGTACAGTTGAAAAATAAAGATGCAATATCTCAAAAAGAGGTGTGTATTTTGATGGGTAAGCGCACTGTCCGAAAAATACTCTCTATACTGTTTATATGAGTTGTATACTTGTATAATCACATCATGAAAAAAAAAAAACTATTCATAAGTGATTCTAAAATTTAGACCCAGTTGAATCTCTATGATAGCACCCATCAATGATGGGCCATGATCATCCACCAAGCATGTGATACATGCCAATTTTAGAAGCCCAAATAATTTAATGGGCCCAGTTATCATAGCCCAACCCCAAGATTTCTTTAACTATAATCTTTTAAGGCTTTTCAACATATA
Source organism: Nelumbo lutea (assembly GCF_056320005.1). Classification (NCBI taxonomy): domain Eukaryota; kingdom Viridiplantae; phylum Streptophyta; class Magnoliopsida; order Proteales; family Nelumbonaceae; genus Nelumbo; species Nelumbo lutea. Next base: position 16,667,649 of record NC_142691.1, read on the forward strand.
GAAAGTAAACCTCTTTACAAAGTGGGGTTTGAGGGGAAAAAGCGAAAAACTGAACTTAACCAAGAAAATAAACCTAAAATAAGGTTAACTAAACCAACAGCTATATACTTTTATGTATATTATATATATTTTTAATATATAGCATATATTATTTATTATTATATATAAATATATATTTATAGTGTTTATAATATAATATATTATAAATATAAAATCCAAAAAACGAAGAGTTGAATTGGTCAAAATCCAACAATCTTAAGGGGTCCCCAACCAAACTGCCTCTTGAATGATTTTATTGATTTTTCAGACTATTCACTAAACAACCCGACTGATGGCAGCTTTAAGGCTGACTACACGGTTTTGTTCTCAGACAGGAGTGGACCATTCTAAAAAAGCCACAGTCTGGTCCCTATGCAACCTTAAATTAGATATATAATGTGATTAACAAGCTTACATAGATATGATTTATTTTACAAAAGTCAGGTACTCGTGATGGGGCAAACTTGTCATAAAATGTTTACAGGTTGCAGCATAGTTAAACATAGCTTGTCAAGAGGGACAAAATTATTATATGCCAGTAGGGGAGGCAGCTCTTTCTTTTCCGATTTCGCCCCTATATCCTCTACTTACGAGGCAATTTGCAATGCAAAATTCTCAACCGCATGAGAATGAACTTATACATGAAAATGACTCTTCTTTGTCTAAAATTTACAAGTGTGAGGGAAAATGAGAATATGCAGTATGCAAATGAAGAGATAGGGGGAAAAAGTAAAAAAAAAAAAACATTGCACTGAGTTATAAGCGTAATCAAAATTATATCAAGGTTTCATAAGTAGTTACAACAATCGCTTAACAGAGTTTGGTTTCCAATTGGATATGGAACCGGAATCAAAATCCTCTAGATTTGGAATCGGAATGGTTCATTCCCATAATCTGTTTGATTCAGATAGGAATGAGAGTCAGTTGGAATGGAATTTCATTCTCAAGGGAGGAGCAAGGAAAGGAATGGCCATTCCAGCAATAATGAGAATGGGATTTTTTTTTCTGCCCAACCAAACAGTTGGAATCGGAATAGCCCATTCCAATTCTGATTCCATACCCTTATTCCAACGAACCAAATAGGACCTTAAAAATAAGAACAAGTATTGAGCTACATACTTCAAATAAGTGACATTTTATTTTTTTAAGAAGAAACATCTAAGAAGTGGATTACTCCTACTTTCAAACAAAGTCTACCCACTCTCAAATTCAAAAACTTTCTTATTTAGACATTTGCCTACCCACTCTTATTAGGAATGTGAGAATAGTTAACTCCACATTCAAAAGAAAGTATTAACTTCTTCACACATATATCTACCTATCAAAAAATACCACTTAAAAAGATGTAAAATCCATTTTTATAAATGAAATAGGTTCTAAATGACAAATTGAATCTGATTTAATTTATCTTGAAATAAAAAACTCAAATTATATATAATATAATATAAATAATAATTCTCAAACACAAAATAATATATTGATATTGTTGCGCTATAGTTAGTATGGGTCGTTCTTTAGTTATAGGATAATAACTAACCTCTAAGGATACAGTTCCAAAAATATTTGAATGTAAGATAAATGAATTTAGATATTTTACAGTCTTCAAAGTAGGGGTGGTCATTCTTAGCCTAGGTTGGAAATCCGACCTGGCCCCGTAATATATTATTTATATATTGATATATACTTATATTAATGTTTTGTATTATATTTATTACATTATTTATATAAATATTAAAAACTAACACATTAATATATATATATATATATATATTATGTATAATGTTTTATAATATAAATTATATCTTATATTATATCATATAATATAAAATATTATATATATCTTATAAAATTGAATTAGTGGCTTAGGCCTAAAAGCACAACCTGGCCCGACCTGAGGCCGTATAGACCTGGTCTGGGCATACATTTCATGGCTAGTGTTTTGGCTGGGCTGGGCCTAGTCGCAGGCTTCAACCCATATCATAGGTGTAAGCCCAGCCAGGCCCATGATTACCCCTATTTCTGACCTCACGTCCAGATTATGATGTATACCAGCAACCGGATTTTAATGAATCGAGTGAGGGAGAAGGAAGAAGAGAAGATGGAGTTTCAACTTATCAAGTGATCAATGAGAATGGGTAAGAAGATTTTAAGGTGTATGTTTGATAGACTCGAGATAATTAACTGAGAATCTGAGATCATCAAATCTTCACAGTTCAAGAAATCAAGACATTTAATAATGTTTGAAGAAGAAAAGTCTCAAAGCATATCATTCTATCCAAAGCAACTTTAGCACGTCTACCATCTCATCTTCCTTGTCTAACCAACTGAGAATGTCTTCTTTTATAACCCAGCGGCTGCTTGAACCATATGAATTCATTATTTCTGCTCATATTCATCATTTTGTCGCGGCTATGGTTTCTAGAATTCATTCAGTTGGACAGCAGAAACAAGGCAACACATTCAAGTAGTATTGGTGTGAATTTTTACAGGAGAATGTAAGGAAATAAAATAAAATAAAAAAACTTAAAACATATCGAATCGATGGGAGCATGCATGGTTAACACGTAGAGGAGGGAAACAGACGCATTGTGTTTATTGGTTTACAGAAAGAAGTTGGGATAGAAAGGAGGCAAAACAGAGAATTAGGATACAAGTGGAGTTCACATTTCCGCTCCACAACGAGATCAATTCCAATAAATTTGGAATTTTGGGAGTTTCAACTGAGATTGGGCCAGAGTTAATGTAAAAATTCATGAATCTCTTGAATCCTTTTGAGTTGGTGTGTTGTGTTGAACATGAACATATATATATGTTCATGTTCAGGAATCAGAACCCATCTAGACCAACATCAACCGTGTAGTTTCAATGTCAACGAATAATAATAAACCATTGCAGGCTTCAATTTATAGTTCAGGCTGCTAATAATATTGATAAGAACAGACCATTCACATATAAAATTAAAGAATTGCTGTTTATTTCCTCTAATTTCACTATCTTCTCAGCTACAAAACGCTTACAGAGACATATCAATTAATCATGCATCGATCTATTTGCAGCAAGCTTTATGTCGAGTCTCCTGAGCCATATAGAGTGCAATATCATATGAAACACATCGAACCTCTTCGCTGGCTGGTTCAACACGAAATGCCTCCTGACTGCCCTCACTCCAGCCTTCAACTTCCTGTATTCATCCTCTGAAACTCCTCTCAACACCTTCTTCAACCTTGGGATATCCGACACTCGGACACTAACCGAAAAAGCTTCCCACCGTAGAACATCGCTGAACGGTAAGACGTAATTGTTCGATAGAATTACAGGCACACACTCGGCGTAGATGGCCTCGACGATTCTTGGGCTGGCAACTTCGTATCCACTCGGGCACAAGCAGAACTTAGACTGGAGCATGAAAGAGTAGTAGTCGAGCTCTTTTGGTAGATATTCGTAGACGCGGATGTCTGTGTCTTGACCCTTCCAGTGTTGGAGGAGTATGGGTCGAATTGGACCGTGGAGGCCGCCGGAGAAGAATGCCAGATATGGCCGTGGTGCATCGTCCGAGGGTGGTGAGAGGAGTTTGGGCGAAATGTTGCCGTCGTAGAGGTTGATCTCCGGGAGGCTGACGTCTTTTCGAGGGACGAAACCTTCGGAGGTGTTGGCATTGCAGAGGACTCGTATGGATGTGCTATAGAGGAATGGGTTGCCTCTGGAGGCATGAGGACCCTGTTCAGAAAGCCATTAATGAATGTTAACATGCATGCTCCCACCTGCTCACGTTAGCAGAATCTGGTGCAGAAGAAACTTACCCAATCATGGCAAGAGAGCATGAAGTGATCAGCGCCTTGAGTCCTATTCCAGAAAGGGTATTTGGACGCGATTGATCTTACGTAACCAGAGACAAACCGTTGGAGAGGAGAGATATCATAGGAAAGAGGCTGATAGAGGTAAGCCACCATCCTGGTTACACTGAAGGGCAAGAAGTAAACGTGCGCACGTTGCGCATCTCTGGTCCTGAACCCATTCATCCCAAACTCCATCTCCTCTATGAACCTGCCCTCAATGGTGTAGATGTCCTTGCATGGTCCCTCATGAACCATGGGTGGGTCCCCATCTTGGTATACGTACACCTTGAATCTCTTCTCCATCTCTACATAGCTCCTGATCAAGATCAACACAGAGAGTTTCTCGTTAAAGGTGGGTATTCTTGTCATCATTTGGAGAGCTGTAGCCATGAATGATAAGAAGCAGCTTTTGTGCTGTGGAAAAGGAGCTATGGGTGTGCTGTGAATTGAGTGCACAGAGCACTCCTAGATAGCGTTGGAGAGAAGAATCCTTTAAGAAACAGAAAAAGTGACAGTGGAGTGGTGGGGGTGGTGACTTAGAAGACAAGCTCTGAGAGCTTTTAAATGAATCACTACTTTCTTCCTTTCTTTCTTGCTTTTGAACCTTTGACGTCTACACTTACTGATAAAACTCGCTAGGATTACGATATATATCGCCTTTCGGGATATCGGCGTCGATGGCACGTGAAACGTTTCGGGTTGAAGCGGCTTTTCGGATTGCAGCTCTAGCTCGTGCAAGTCCTTCTTCGAGCTGTGCAGCCTTGTTCGGTGTCTTGGCTTTTTTCAGCTATAGCAGAAAAATACATACCAACAAACAGATAAAGAAAAACAACTATATATATATATATAGAGAGAGAGAGAGAGAGAGAGAGAGAGAGAGAGAGAGAGAGAGAGAGAGAGAGAGAGAGAGAGAGACTTACGATGACTGCTATGGTTCTTGAATGTTGCATGAATGGAGCAACGGAGTTGGCTGCAGAGACAACAGCTTGGAGTTGCGAAGAAGTTGGGAAATGGGTCTGCAGCTTTGCCTTCCAAACTGGTTCTTCCAATTTTGGATTGGAGAAGAACAAGGAGGAGATGGCATGGCCGGGACTCCTGAAAGCTTTCACCAGTGAGAGGATCAATAGCTGACTGAGAACAAGGAACACCCAACGAGAGACCTCCATGTCTAATTGTCTATCCTCCTCATTTGTGTATCAGTATCAGTAGAAATTAAAAAAAAAGAAGAGAAAAGGAAGAAAAAAGCTAGAAATTCTTTCCTTTGGTGTCAGTGATTCGTTCCTTCTTCTCTCTGGTTCTGTACTTCTGTTGACTTCTTACAAAGAGAATGTTCAGGGCGATGAGAGAAAGGCAGGCGGCGTACGAGAGGAAGACAGTGAGAAGAATTCAGAACTACGAAAAGGGCACCACTGCACTGCACCAGGCAGCGTGCTTTAATGCTCATTGCGGGAAAAAGGTTTACCCGTTATTGAAATTACAAAACTATCCCTATTAAAAGAAGTAGAGCTTGATTAGAAGCATTTTAGTGACAAATAGTTGGTGAGTTGTTGGGTTCAGGGTTCCTACACTTCAGCTAAACTGTAGGAATATAGAGTTTGGTGTTAAAAGTTTGGTTTTGTTTAGCTTCTTTTAAAGGTGTTGTTTGTTTCGCTCATTAGAATAATATATTCGTTAGTTCTGGGGTCCACATAACTTACCACGTGGCAGACATTTAGAAGATTAAGGCCCCATGTACTATCGGATGGATCCCATGCATGCATCTAGGATAGGAGTAAAGGCCAAAAATCAACTTGATTGATCAGTTTTTCTTCAAACCATCTGAGCATATCAGACTAGTGAGAGCTTAGTTTAAAAAAAGATGGGATTCGAATATAACTAACTTTTCTTCATCGTCGTCTATTTATGCTCCATTACCCTCATCCTGTATTGTCCTTGACTTTCTCCTTTTCCCTACTTGAATATAACTTTGAATTTCAAAACTTAAAGTAAATGGCAATGAGATCAAGTAGATGGAAAGGTGATCTTGGAGTTAATTCTAAATCGCCCCTCTGTTTTTCCATTTGTATTCCATCTATGTAGAGAGAGTCAAGCAACTGATTTTGTTCAGTAGGATTTAGCCAAGCTGTACGTGGAAAGGGGATCTTGAGCTAATTCTAAATTGCCCATCTATTCAAACCAGTGATTTTTTTTTTTTCTGTATTTTGGCGTCACTGGAGTGGGCAAACTTCATTTAGAGTGACGAACCATCTCCCAAAGTTGCTCATCTTCCAAGGTTTTTGATGAGGGATAATTTGTCCGTGGAGTGGCCCATTGACTTGGTGACATCTCAGCATCTCCGGACACCTTAGCACTAACTCACCTAGGGCACCTCAGGTCATTTAGATTAGACTAGGGCCCGAGCAGCTCGCCACACTCATTGACCTGCCTAGGTGCCACGTAGCCTCCTTCTAGAAATGAGTTAGTTGTCTGCAATCTCCTTGGGATTACACCGCACTCCAATGGAGCACGGGATTTAACTCTCACTTGCTATTACTTTCAAAGCAATTAATTCTCCACAATCTCCTACCCTAATTTAAGCACCGGAGTACCCACACGAGGTAAAGTACCCCGAGACCTCTGATCTTTCTCCCTTGCAATTCAACT